>NW_018479997.1:146849-201853 GCF_002113885.1 Mizuhopecten yessoensis | reverse complement strand
AATGACTCATTGACTGCCATGATTGTACGTTAGGCCTGCACTACAGTCTGTAGTTTAGGGTACACGCATATATATAGGGGGTTCATATATGATCATATTGCTATAGACAAGAGCACACATAAACAGTTTAACACCAGCTTGTCATACTTGCCAACTTCTTAAAATGTCCATCGGGGAGATTAAAACAAATGTATGTATGTACTGTACACCCTAAGGAAATGGCATCTTTTGAGCTGTTCTTTCAGATGAAATTTTAGCAAATTCACTAGTTTAAATTGCTCAATTTCTTCTCTTTGCCTAGCACCCATTATCACATGACATGATCTTCAAATAGATGAAGGTGGTCATTACTATGTAGATGTAAAACTCGTGAGTCTCCCTCCTAAATAGGGAGAATTGCCAAGTATTGAGCCGCGGATACCGCTATTTAAAAAAACGTCTGAACAAGGAAACCAACGTACATCACTGCATGATATTTTGAACAACCGTTTAATTGAAAAAATAGAAAAAAAACCGGAACTCGACAGACCCAAACTGGATAATTACCCAGCTGAACAGTATGCGTCCTTAACACACTTCTTTGTTAAGCCTACTGTACATGTAATGTTAACAAGTGTGGCTTCTCCCCCTTTCTCATGCTTCGGTAGCATCTCCCTCCGATTGCCACCTCCGCTTGGACATCATTTTTTATTAAATTTAGGTTGTGGACATAGCCCTCACTAAAATAAATAGTTCCCCTGGATAAACATTTTTCAGAAATGTTTGCATCTTGAATGTATCCCATACAAAAATCATCGGGAATGTCCCCGAGTCCTGCAACATTGGCAAAATTTTACTATGGCTTGTTTACATTTGTTGTCGGAGTATGTAGTCACGTGACTTTGGTTGCTACGTGGGGGCGGGGCATGGAAGGGTGAATTGAGTCCCCTTTGCCCAAGGATGTTCCAGACAAAATTAGGATAAAATATCTTTATCCCTTCAGTAGAAGTAGAATTTCAAATGTATTTACCTCTATTTTCTTTATTAGGCCCCACCCCTCTGCCCTCAGGAGGGCCACATGTTACTGTTTACACAAAATTGAGTCCCCTTGGCCCAAGAATATTCAAGACCAAATTAGAATAAAATCCCTTAATTCATTTTGTAGAAGAAAGATTTCAAAGGTTTTTACCTCTATTTCCCCTATTGGGCCCCGCAACTCTGACCCCAGGGGGCCACGCACATTGTCCACGCATTTCTCATTTGCATCAGCAGCACGGATGACCATTGTTAATGACGTCAATGACCCTGACTGACCCCAAAATGCCATAAAATGACGTCACGAACAATAGCGTGACCCCGAAAGGTCACTATAATTTCCCCGCCAGTCTGCGCGTGTAAGCGATTTAGACCTGTGAGTCAGATAAAATTGTCCAGCACCGCCGGAAATGCGGATATCTCGGTCTAGTATGCAAGAATAAAAAGTATAAACTTAGTATTGGAATGCCCGCACAAGTAACGTGGTTATAAACTTGCTATAACAAAAAGGCACTATGGTCATGATTTATAACTGTTCATGCTATACTGGAGTTTTGTATTTGGTCTTGTCTCCATAGAAACAGAAATGATCCTCCTTGTGATCTTGATAACTTTCAGATGTGGATTGGGTTTCGTTTAATGAAGTAATTACTCAATCATTAATTTCAAATAATGTTGAGAGGAAAAATAAATTAAATTAAATGTTCAGAGGTAATGGCATTTTGTGTGAAAGACAAATGTGTTATTGTGAAATTTCAGTGTTAAAGGACAATTTCAATATTGAGCTAGTTATTCTTCATTTACATTAGCCATTTAATTTCGATTGATTGGTTCCATTTATACAGATAAAAGTTGAACTACAGGCGTCATACTGTCGCGTGGTACGACGTACAATTAAGTTCGACTCTCCACAGGAGCAATAGAAGCGAATAGCCACAAGAATTTAACATTACCATTAAGACAGAATACAACAGGAGATCTAGAGGACAGTTATATTTATCATTGTATCCTGGGCGGGGGTAATATTACAGAAGATCTATGGGACAGTAACAGTTATCATTGTACCCAGGGCGGGGGTAATATTACAGGAGATGTAGGGGACAGTAACAGTTATCATTGTACCCAGGGCGGAGGTAATATTACAGGACTTCTAGGGGATGGTTACAGTTGTCATTGTACACAGGGCGGGGGTCATATTACAGGAGATCTATGGGACAGAAAGAGTTATCATTGTACCCAGGGCAGGGGTAATATTACAGGAGATATAGGGGACAGTAACAGTTATCATTGTACCCAGGGCGGGGGTAATATTACAGGACTTCTAGGGGATGGTTACAGTTATCATTGTACCCAGGGCGGGGGTAATATTAAAGAAGATCTAGGGGACAGTAACAGTTATCATTGTACCCAGGGCGGGGGTGATATAACAGGAGATCTAGGAGACAGTAACAGTTATCATTGTACCCAGGGCGGGGGTAATATTACAGGAGATCAAGGGGACAGTAACAGTTATCATTGTACCCAGGTCGGGGGTAATATTACAGGACTTCTAGGGGACAGTAACAGTTATAATTGTACCCAGGGCGGGGGTAATATTACAGGAGATGTAGGGGACAGTAACAGTTATCATTTTACCCAGGGCGGGGGTAATATTACAGGAGATCAAGGGGACAGTAACAGTTATCATTGTTCCCAGGGCGGGGGTAATATTACAGGAGATCTATGGGATAGAACCAGTTATCATTGTACACAGGGCGGGGGTAATATTACAGGAGATCTATGGGATAGAACCAGTTATCATTGTACACAGGGCGGGGGTAATATTACAGGAGATCTATGGGATAGAACCAGTTATCATTGTACCCAGGGCGGGGGTAATATGACAGGAGATGTAGGGGACAGTAACAGTTATCATTTTACCCAGGGCGGGGGTAATATTACAGGAGATCAAGGGGACAGTAACAGTTATCATTGTACCCAGGACAGGGGAAATATTACAGGAGATCTAGGGGACAGGAACAGTTATCATTGTACCCAGGGCGGGGTAATATTACAGGTGATCTAGGGGACAGTAACATTTATCATTGTACCCAGGACGGGGGTAATATTACAGGACTTCTAGGTGATGCTTACAGTTATCATAGTACCCAGGGCGGGGGTAATATTACAGGAGATGTAGGGGACAGTAACAGTTATCATTTTACCCAGGGCGGGGGTAATATTACAGGAGATCAAGGGGACAGTAACAGTTATCATTGTTCCCAGGGCGGGGGTAATATTACAGGAGATCTAAGGGACAGTAACAGTTATCATTGTACCCAGGGCGGGGGAAATATTAAAGGAGATCTAGGGGACAGTAACAGTTATCATTGTCCCCAGGGCGGGGGTAATATTACAGGAGATGTAGGGGACAGTAACAGGTATCATTGTACCCAGGGCGGGGGTAATATTACCGGAGATCTAGGGGACAGCAACATTTATCATTGTACCCAGGGCGGGGGTAATATTAAAGAAGATCTAGGGGACAGTAACAGTTATCATTGTTCCCAGGGCGGGGGTAATATTACAGGAGATCTCGGGGACAGTAACAGTTATCATTGTACCCAGGACGGGGGTAATATTACAGGAGTTCTAGGGGACAGTAACATTTATCATTGTACCCAGGACGGGGGTAATATTGCAGGAGATCTAGGGGACAGTAACATTTATCATTGTACCCAGGACGGGGGAAATATTACAGGACTTCTAGGGGATGCTTACAGTTATCGTAGTACCCAGGGCGGGGGTAATATGACAGGAGATGTAGGGGACAGTAACAGTTATCATTTTACCCAGGGCGGGGGTAATATTACAGGAGATCAAGGGGACAGTAACAGTTATCATTGTCCCCAGGACAGGGGTAATATTACAGGAGATCTAGGGGACAGTACCAGTTATCATTGTACCCAGGACGGGGGTAATATTACAGTACTTCTAGGGGATGCTTACAGTTATCATAGTACCCAGGGCGGGGGTAATATTACAGGAGATCTCGGGGACAGTAACAGTTATCATTGTACCCAGGACAGGGGGAATATTACAGGAGATCTAGGGGACAGTAACATTTATCATTGTACCCAGGACGGGGGTAATATTACAGGACTTCTAGGGGATGCTTACAGTTATCATAGTACCCAGGGCGGGGGTAATATGACAGGAGATCTAGGGGACAGTAACAGTTATCATTGTACCCAGGGCGGGGGTAATATTACAGGAGATATAAGGGACAGTAACAGTTATCATTGTACCCAGGGCGGGGGTAATATTACAGGAGATCAAGGGGACAGTAACAGTTATCATTGTACCCAGGACAGGGGTAATATTACAGGAGATCTAGGGGACAGTAACAGTTATCATTGTACCCAGGGCGGGGGTAATATTACAGGACTTCTAGGGGACAGTAACAGTTATAATTGTACCCAGGGCGGGGGTAATATTACAGGAGATCTAGGGGACAGTAACAGTTATAATTGTACCCAGGGCGGGGGTAATATTACAGGACTTCTATGGGATGGTTACAGGTATCATTGTACCCAGGGCGGGGGTAATATTACAGGACTTCTGTAAAAAAAAACACCACATATCACCTGTCTCATTGGTGTAATAAACCACATATCACCTGTCTCATTGGTGTAATTAATCACATATCACCTCTCTCATTGGTGTAAAAAACAACATATTATCTGTCTGATATATGTAATTAATCACTCATTGTCTGTCCCTTTAATGTAATAATCATATATCATTGATATGATATATATCGTTATCTTATTGCTGTCATATACCACACATCACCTGTCTGATAGATGTAATATACCACATATCAACTGTCAGATATATGTAATTAATCACACATCAACTGTCTGATAGATGTAATATACCACATATCACATGACTCATTGATGTTATAAACATATTATATGTCACGTTCGTTATCTCATTGGTGTAATATAAACATATTATATGTCACGTTCGTTATCTCATTGCTGTCATATACCACACATCACCTGTCTGATAGATGTAATATACCACATATCACCTGTCTGATATATGTAATTAATCACATATCACCTGTCTGATAGATGTACTATACCACATATCACCTGTCTGATAGATGTTATAAACATATTATATGTCACGTTCGTTATCTCATTGGTGTAATATACCACATATCACCTGTCTGATTGGTACCATACAACCCATTTGTTTCAATGTCTGACAATTGACAAACACATCACCTGTCTAGCCTTTATTTTACATCACACGTACCTTGACCGCATTGTTGTGAGTTACACATCACCTGTCTAATTAGTACCTGAGCTCAGGGTCACGCTACATTCGATTTCATTAAGTACTGATGTATGACACCACGCCCGACAAGCGGCAGCTAAGTATAAAACCTAGCATATTGCTGCAGCAGTACCTTTAACCAGACGAACCGATCACAGACGACACGCGTCGTTTGTATACGAGGACACGTTACGGGGAGGTCAGTCACTGTCCCTGACAACGCTAGTTATCATCACATTGGACATGGTATACCGCTACAATACCTTGGTACAGCATCATGGCTGACCGTTAATCACATCGCTAGTTACCCTCTTACGTGTGTCTCGGTAAACAAGCTACAATACCTTGGTACAGCATCATGACAGTCGGCCGGAACTTGCGTTTTATTAGTGGACTTCAATTACAGGACAATGTGTCCGAAACGTATATGCAAATGTTGCTCTTGACTTACAAGTTATCTGAATTCTAGCACCCTTAACCACACCACAGAGTCATCGGCTGGAAAACACTTAGTACCCGTATGGGGATTTCCATGGCCAGTATCAAATATACAGGACTGAAACTGGGATACAGTGCCATGTTCTCGGCTGGATATGTTTTGTTATGAATGAAACCGAAAAACAGACATGCGAGCTTCTTATTTCACTTTTCACATATGCATGGATTCAGCAACTGGATTGCTAAGCTGTTTGAGTGATTTATGCTAGGTAGTAAAATGGATACCATGTTGTTCACAAACATAACGGAACTGGACATTCTACCTACTACCGACACCACAAGCGGTGCCTTGCCTGTGCGCTCACTAAATCCAGAGGAAGAGATGATACGTAGGATTTGGATGGCGTGGTACGAATGTAACATCACTATTTTGTCACAACTCTATCCTAGTGACGGTAAGTCTACGTAAAATTTGTTTTCTTGTCTATAACAACCACCTCTGTAAAACGGTACCTTCTTATCACAACCCTATCCTAGTGACGCTAAGTCTACGTCAACTATGTTTTCCTGTCCATAAAAACTACGTCTGTATAACGGCAACGTTAAACGTGAACATATTTTTTCCAACGGTTTTTAAGTTACATTTCGACGTAGTTTTAACTTTATTGGATTTAATTATATATTTAATCCTTTGTTCTCCATGTACATTTACATAGTGGAATATACAAAAATGTACATTCATCTTTCGATTATTAATCAGTAGCTGTCCATACTCGTATTAAATAACGCATCAATGGACCGTTACAGGTAACACAAATAGTTTTAAACACCAGCACATTTTACCAAATTTCATTTCTTGAGAATTGTGTGTTCTCGCTTGAAATGACTAAGCTGGACTGATTGATAAATACCTATCTAGAATTCATTGTATTAGTATTTAGATATGAAATGCATATGTATTTCCAAATAAATCACGCTATCTTCACCTATTCAATAAGTTAACAATATGCATTCATACACGAATGACAACAGTTCATGCTGTAAATACCTTGTCATTGCTACATTATGTACACGTTACTTCATTACCGATATGTTGTTTAATAACTGCCCGTTCCTTATACAACGGTGTCCCATTATTAATACAAATGGGCACTAATTTTTAAGAAGGCGAAAGCCGAAAACTGTCCATTCTGTGAGAGAATGAACACATTTTTTGCCTAATATTATGATTAACATCGAGATAATTTCATTCAATAAATGAAATAATATTTTTTTATTCAAATATTTTCATAATTAAAAAGAAAGATAAATAAAAAAAATGCATCAAGAAGTAAAAAGATGAATGAAGATATAAATATTTTTGTCAAATATTGAGGACTGAAGTAATTAATCCATACACCATACCGATGTATAATTTAAAATGATCTAAAACATGCTGACTGAAATTGCATTGAATCATATTTTGACACTCGTGATTGTTTTCTTCATGTATACAAACTTTATTCCTCAGTTATACTTTCTTCATTGTATACATACTTTAGTCCTCGGTGTTTACATGTAACATTCTTCGTTGCATGCATACTGTAGTCCATGGTGTTTACATGTAACATTCTTCGTTGTAAACATACTTTAGTCCAAAATGTTAACAATTGTTATTGTATAAATATTTTAGTCCACAGTGTTAACAATTTTTCATTGTATTCATACTTTAGTCCACGGTGTTTACATGTAACATTCTTCATTGTATACATACTTTAGTCCACGTTGTTAACAATTTTTCGTTGTGTACATACTTTAGTCCAGGGTGTTTTACATTCTTCGTTGCATGCATACTGTAGTCCACGGTGTTTACATGTAACATTCTTGGTTGTAAACATTCTTTAGTCCAAAATGTTAACAATTGTTATTGTATAAATATTTTAGTCCACAGTGTTAACAATTTTTCATTGTATTCATACTTTAGTCCAGGGTGTTTTACATTTTTCATTGTATACATACTCTAGTCCTCGGTTTTTACATGTAACATTCTTCGTTGCATGCATCCTTTAGTCCACGGTGTTTACATGTAACATTCTTCATTGTATACGAACTTGAGTACATGGTGTTTTACATTCTTTGTTGTATACGAACTTGAGTACATGGTGTTTTACATTCTTCGTTGTATACGAACTTTAGTCCTTGGTGTTTTACATTCTTCGTTGTATACGAACTTGAGTACATGGTGTTTTACATTCTTCGTTGTATACGAACTTTATTCCATGCTTTTAATTCGATTTTATCGATCTTTTCTTTAAACATGACCAACACGAGACGGCCAACTATAATATACTAGACAGTACGTTAAACGTGAACATTTCGAATTTCCTATCGTAAGCTTTCGCTTTATCCTCCTGCCTTTACATGTTGCAGTTGATTAGTTACTCAATAGATTGCTCCGTACATTATAAGTGATGAACAAGCAAGGTTCCGAGAGAAGAAAGTTGAAGACGACTACATTGTGCAGTTTCCATCATGATCTCATTACGAAACATTCTACATCGTTGTGCAATATGTTGCTAAATATTTCTTTTTAATATGTTCATTAATGTACCTTGTTGCATTGGTGTCGCTTTCACATTTCTTACTTTGTAGACGTGATATTCCTATGTTTCCCCTATATGTTCCTGGCAGGCTTTGTCGATGAAACAGAGGACGTTTATCATTGCAAAAACAACCTTGTCTTATTGTCCAGTAAGTTTTCTAACCACTCCATGTGCATCTTTCCGTTGATCAAATTTCGTCATAGTTTCATCTAATTGATTTCGAATTATAGTTTTGTTTACCCTTACACATTTTTCTGTTTCTTTTCTTTAACTGGTTACACTGATGTATTTAGTTTGTACCTGGTAATAGAGATACATTTTATATCTACCTCGTAGTGCGTGTTTTATACAAACCCCCCAATACATCATTGCGATATTACTTGCCGAGTCGCTGACTACTTTAATCCTAATGTGGTATCTTTTTTGAAAATTGTTATCTTTGTATAGTCCATTTCATTAATTACATCAAGTAATCATAAGCGGTAAAGCTTGTCCTTAACAAGCAAGCAAGACTAAATTGTAACGGTTACCCTTCAGTCTTTATAAAGCGAGATATCACGACTGTTTCTGGTGTAATGTTTGAATCATTGACATACCAAAAGCACAGGAAGCATGTCTATCTGACTCTCTAAAGACAACGCCCAGACGCCGTACTGACAATCAGACGTC
This sequence comes from Mizuhopecten yessoensis, assembly GCF_002113885.1. Taxonomy (NCBI): domain Eukaryota; kingdom Metazoa; phylum Mollusca; class Bivalvia; order Pectinida; family Pectinidae; genus Mizuhopecten; species Mizuhopecten yessoensis. Next base: position 192,821 of record NW_018479997.1, on the reverse strand, counting down.
TGTCCACTTGATCATCGCGTTGTAAATCAGGAACAGTTCACACGTGGTCGCTCCTCAACCAGGTCGGAGGGTCTGAAGCTGGTGATTTGAAGACATTGGTGACAATAACTGGATAAAACAAAGTTGCTACTCTACATCGACAAAAAAACATGTTTTCCAACTTGTCACAGCCAATATAAATATAATCTAGCATCCTTCCTACCTGACCATGACCTTATTAAGGATACAATTTAGGAACATGAAGTTGTATACGGAGACGAATGTTAGTGAAAGGCATACTCGGCAAAAAAGAAAAGTTTATATGTTACTTGCAGAACACTAGATATCGTTGATTATAAAATTACGTTTTACCGGCTATTGAGTTTGGTATGAATAACTGTATCGATTAGCAGTGTATTCCATTCCATCAGTCAAGCGTGAACTTCGCCAATCACTCTGTAGCTCAAAACAGATTTGTTCACTTTTCTCGTGTAAACGCATTTGCAAAACCCTTTCTATGAGAATACTAACTACGTAGGGGTGACGCAACGTGTAGTTGCGAGACGTTTTGGTGTAGCCTTAAAACTGTAAAACAGTTACAGTTGTGGGAACGCACAACGCATCAAAAATACCGTGCGCACACCGTGCATACATCGTTCACACACCGTCCGCCCATCGTCCACACATGGTGCGCACAACTGTGCGATTTAACAATCGTTCGCCCCGTTGTGCACTTCTCTCCGCACATCCGTGCGATATGGTACAATTTGTTGATCAATATTACGGAATGGAAAAAATAAACGTATACGTCTCTGCTATAATTAAGAGTATGTACAAATTTCCAATGCGTGTAATACAGTATACAGTGACCGTTAGACTGTCAGGAATGGGTTTGGCTCCTCGGTTACAGAACAGGTAAATAACAATTTGATGAGTGACCGGAGTTTTACCTGGCCTGTACTTGACACATAGAGCTGATATATGATACCGTATGACCGTTATGAAAACTCAACTGGACGTTTAATATTTGTTATCTGCATTCGTTTTGGTCTATAGCTCCCCTTCATCTGGTTTTCAAACCTTGGCGAGTTACGTAAGTGCCCCGGGCGGGGTAAACTACGGTCCAGGTACAAAGTGGCAACGTTTACCTGTGTAGCCGAGACTGTGTTGTAAATGTACACGTGTCGATTAAGGTCGTTTAAAAAACCCACAAAACACCATTTCTAAATTTAAGGAAGTATAGACAGAAAGATAAGCTAGAGTATAGAAACATACTAAAAAATCTAATTTTATGTTCAAACACGAAACCGTATATATTGTCAAGCCATTCCTTAATTTACACCAATCACGATTGTTATCGCCCAACGTTCGTCGATCGTCCGCACAAATGTGCGCAAGGAATGATCGTTCAATTTTGTATCGTTCGCACACCATGCACACATCGTGCGCACACCGCACATCGTGTAACGTTGTGCGATCCCACAAATGTACTGCAACGTTTAAACGCGACGGCGTCGACGTCCAACAGTCAAAGAACCAGTAGACCACGAGTTACGACCTCACAAAGACCGCTTAATACGGCTGAAGCATCTTCGCGACCGCGGTTTTCCTGCAGCTGTGACGGTAAGAACATTGCTTGGTCGTCCTGTAAGTGGCAACACGATACAAAACCGTTTGAAAATGCACCGCATGCATGCGAGATGGCCTTACACCGGCCACGTGTTAACGCGACGTAATCGTATCAATCGTCTAACTGGGGTCAAGCACACCACACATGGTAATTACGGCAATTTAATTACGTTTTGTTTTCGGATGAGTCGCGATATTCTTTGATTTATGGTGATTTGAGGCAGTGATTCTGGCGACGCCGTGGTAAAAACTGTTGTGTTGCCCAACGTGACATGTTTGGCAGGGGAACGCCATGGTCTGGGGCGGTATTTCTGGCGATAATCGTACCATGTTGATGATGGTTAATGGCAATTTACATGCGGCGCGATATTGTGATGAAATAAGACCTGTGAATGTCCCTTTCCTGCGGGTTCAGGGAGCGGCGGCAAATTTCCGACATGACAATAAACATCCCAAACGAGCCGTGTGACCAGGACCTTCCTGCAACAAATCAAGGTTCATGTTTTTCATTGGGCTACAAAACCGCCGGGTTTGTCTGCAATTAAGGATATTTGGGACGGTATCGGGAGGAAATTGTGGCGTCGGCCAAATCAGCCTTCCAACCTCCAGGAGCTTACACAGGCATTGTTGAGGAGTGGAATAATATTCCCCCTCACATCATCGGACGTTACACTAGACCAATGAGGTGTCGTTACAATGCAGGCATTGTTTTAGGAGAGGAACAACATTCCCCTCCACATCATCGGACGTTACACTAGCCCAATGAGTCGTCGTTACAATGCAGTCATTGGTTGAGGAGTGGAACAACATGCCCCTCACATCATCGGACGTTACACTAGCCCAATGAGGTGTCGTTATAATGCATGCATTGTTTTAGGAGAGGAACAACATTCCCCTCACATCATCGGACGTTACACTAGCCCAATGAGACGTCGTTACAATGCAGGCATTAGTTGAGGAGTGGAACAACATTCCCCTCGCATCATCGGACGTTACACTAGCCCAATGAGGTGTCGTTTCAATGCAGCCATTGGATAAGAAGAGGAGCAACATTCCCCTCACATTATCCCATGTTACACTAGCCCAATGCGGCGTCGTTACAGTGCAGTCATTGGTTGAGATGTGGAACAACACCCTCTCACATCATCCGACGTTACATTAGCCCAATGCGTCGTCGTAACATTGTATTCATTGGTTTAGTAGTGGAACAACATTCAGTAAGACGACTGGTTTCGCCCGTTGTCAGTATAATATGACCGGGTGGGGTGTCATGCTGGGTGTCTGCGGCAGTATGTTTAAGTGAGGAAGCACTATAAAGTCGGCATCAATTCCGCGCTATCGAAAGGAGAAAAACACGAACATATCGCAGCCTCCCAAAGCACACAGGTATACACTACACGCATGCGTTTTGCACACATGGGAGGCCGTCCATAAACGACCATTGCGGTTGATGGGACGTTAACCAATACTAAACAAAACCAAACCCTCACAGTATATGACGTTACACTAGCCCAATGAGACGTCGTTACAGTGCAGTCATTGGTTAAGGAGTGGAACATCCCCCTCACAAAAACCGACGTTACACTAGCCAAGTGGGGCGTCGTTATAGTGCAGTCATTGGTCGAGGAGTGGAACAGGATTCCCCTCACATCATCCGACGTTACACTACCCTAATAAGGCGTCGTTACAGTGCAGTCATTGGTTGAGGAGTGGAACAACATTCCCCTCACATCATCCGACGTTACACTAGCCCAACGAGGCGTCGTTACAACGCAGTCTTTAGTTGAGGAGTGGAACAACATTCCCCTCACACCATCTGACGTTACACTAGTATAAGGCGTCGTTATAGTGCAGTCATTGGTTGAGGAGTGGAACAGGATTCCCTTCACACCATCCGACGTTACACTAGCCCAATGAGGCGTCGTTACAGTGCAGTCATCGGTTGAGGTATGGAACAACATTCCCTTCACACCATCCGACGTTACACTAGCCCAATGAGGCGTCGTTACAACGCAGTCATTAGTTGAGGAGTAGAACAACATTCCCTTAACCCCATCCGACGTTACACTAGCCCAATGTGGCGTCGTTACAATGCATACATCCAAGCTGATGGTGGTCATACACGCTTCTAAGCGCGAAAACTTACAAACTTGACTCCCACCTGACGTTAACGTCCAAAAGTTTCGCTGAACCGTAACAAATTATTTAAACATTTAATTATCAAATAGAATACATCACAAAAAAATATTTCACAATTATTTCAACATATTTTAACAAAGCATGATATTCTTGTTAACTTTTGCTGAGAATATAATTGCAAACGTCAATAACCTTTATATACTATGAACTATTACTTTTGATATTCTGTTCTGTTTTTAATTCTTCTTTATTAAATGTTTCTTTGATACATGGAAGACTCGTACACTCTTACAGAGGGCTTGAAGCGAGTGATTATATGCTTGTTTCGTGGCAATGCTCATATTTCATTTATTCTGATTTGCCCACCCTAACCCTTCCAGTCATTGTTTTTGGGTTACAATTACAATAATCGCTCCAATGAAAATATTTGTCATATTTAAATCATACAGACATTCAAAATTGTAGATGCACCCCAATCTAAACAAAACAGCTATTTAACTGATACACACGTTTAAAAATAACTAACTTCTCTATTGACGATAGTTTGAATCTTTTATCTTTCATTTTAGACCTGCAGGTAGGGCGTAAGAATTGTACCTGCTGCCCCCAATTGCATGATCGTAAGAGGCGACTAAATTTGGGACCTTATCTCTTCTCTCCTTTCTAAATAACTTTCTTCTTCCTAATGTCTCCCTTGACAATGCCTCACTTTTGGCCATTTGTTGAGCGTTCGCCCCTGTGAGGAAGGCTTTGGGTTCTGTCCCCTGGCCGAGACATACCAAAGTCTTTAAAAATGGTAGTTTCTACTCCTGCTTAACGCTCAGCAAATTAGGAGTGGGACGACTGGTTCGCCCGTTGTCAGTATAATGTGACCGGGTGGGGCGTCCTGCTGGGTGTCTTCGGCAGTATGTTTCAGTGAGGTAGCACTATAAAGTCGGCATCAGTTCCGCGCTATCACAAGGAGACAAACACGAACATATCGCAGCCTCCCAAAATACACACACATACACTACACGCATGCATCTTGCACACAGGGGAGGCCGTCCTTAAATGACCTTAGCTGTTAATAGGACGTTAAACAAAATCAAACAAACAAACAAACAATTTTTTTTTAGACAAAGTTTGTTTTGAGAAAAAAAAATTGTCGAAATAATGCTGTGCTTTGAACCATTTGATCTACATGTAGCAACATGAGAAGCTTTGATCTTTGTATCAAACGTAATAAAATCCTTTCAATCTTGTTTTCATGATACTGTCACTTTTCCTACAGAAATCAGATGTTTAATAGTGTTCGATAACTGGTAACATAATTATGCTACGATCAGATAGCCCTACAGTGACTCGAACACTTTCGTCTCTTATAATAACAAACAGAATATATCACAGAACTATCATTTGACTGAAACGTTTACTGTATTTCTCTAGATACATGTTCTGTGGTGGTCTGAGGAAGTCGATCACACTCCGGAAATGGAGCATTCTACATGATGAGTTTTCTTCATAACAGCTACCTCTCTTATCTACAGATACACATTGTTGTTGCTTTTTACACGATTATTTGCAATAATTATAACGGAAATTAGTACCTAACAGCGGTCGGACGGACGGACTATTTGTCCCAAATAATGAATAGAGCAATACTGCTTAAAACGGATGTATTTGTATCCATTCTCAGTACGCTGTGAAGCTAAAGTCAAGCAATTTGTATATGAAAACACTTTGTATTCTAGTTACATCGCAGAGTACGTGAACCTTTCAGTTTGTTTAAAGAAAACAAAATTCGTGAACACTCAGCTTTTAATCAAATAACACAAACATGCAATATATCATAATGTTCTTTGTGTGGTGTGCTACAAAATAAAAATAATTCCTTTCGAGATATTTCTACGACAATCTACAGCTTGTTATGAAGTGTAGTAATTATCATCGCACACCATAAATAGAGTAAGGGCCATGTTTATTCATTTACTATCGAAATTCGTCCTTGATTAATCAAATATATTAAAATACATGCCGTAGTAGAATCTTTAATAATAGGCCAATCCGCTTAAACCTTAGACAGCTGTTGGGTAAAATGGATGAAAAAATTACGAAAGCTAGCAGTGTACGTACATCAATGCACGTTCACATATGGATGCAATTTCACGTGTCATCTCAACCTCAAAGAACAGATAGGTCTTTAATTACCGTTTGATGTCCTTGAACTTAGATCGGCCGTGCACAGTGCAATACCTTTGCATTGGCTGTTCACGTTTTCTTGGTAGATCAATCTGAAATGTCCTAACGACTAGATAGTATGTTGATATACATTTGGCCTTATTTTCAAATGGGCAGTATTAGGCAACTTTATATAATATTACCGAATAAGCAATGCATGTTGATCAACGGTATGAACTTTCTTTACATTTTCACTAATGGTAGTTCCACATACCGTTTAACGACAATGGCAAAAAGTTTGTCCTGATGTTATAATGAAATAACCAAAACCACCTCGTATACGTAATAATGCACTATGTCACCGTATTTGTAAGCTTATGCAGAAATTTGAGTTGAATGTTTTCCTTATTCCATTCTGAAAAACAGTTGTGCATCAAAGTTACTTTGCTTATTGAGTTAATCAAAATATTAATTGTGCACGTCCGCGCTCCCTCGTGGTGTAAATGATCAGAGTATAGTGTATAAGAGGACCGCATCACAACAGTAAGAGCCGGAGCTGATGTTATCACATTTGATCTATAACTCAATTTACGCCTATTCATCTGTCCAGTACCAGTGTGTCCCGTAGATTATATTATCGCATTTTCGTAGCTAACAGTTTCCAATTTGTTGAGTGTTTATCACCCAATTTAGCATTGTTATTGACCTACTGTTCTTCATAGTAAACTAAATTTTACTAAAATAACACATAAAACTGAATAAACTGAATACTACATCAATTTGTAAATCTGCCATTTATGTTGTAGGCAGACGTACTAATGTTAATTAAGTTGTAATTCTTAACATCTATTGCATCAGAAACATTGTCGGTAACATCATTGACTAAAGGGTGAAACAGCTTGGTGAAGGTAAAGTAATTCTCTGGTTTTACATACATGTAACACTGTAGATTCATAGGCGCTCTTTACATTGTGTAGCCCTTTATAACTCATTGAGCAGTATCTTTCATGGTGTTAAAGCTACAAGAATTGTTTAAGTCAATAATATAAATCGTACCGTGACAAGCTTCATTTCCTCGTTTGTATTGATTTCTCTTTTATATGATTTTGCATGTAATTGAACATCTGTTATTTCTGTGTTGTATAAATAACTTGGTCTGAATACAAAATGGTCTGTACTGTATAACCATCTGTTATTTTTGGGTTGTCATTGACCAATGTGTATATACCTTGGTCTGAATACAGCATGGTCTGTGATGCATTACAAAAATACGTAACTCCTGTGTTGTCATTGACCAATGTTGTTATACCTTGGTCTGGATACAGAATGGTATGTACTGTATACTCATACGTAACTCCTGTGTTGCCATTGACCAATGTATAGATAACTTGGTCTGAATACCGAACGGTCTGTGATGTATTACAAAAATACGTAACTTCTGTGTTGCCATTGACCAATGTATACATAACTCGGTCTGAATACAGAACGGTCTGTGATGTATTACAAAAATACGTAACTCCTGTGTTGCCATTGACCAATGTATATATAACTTGGTCTGAATACAGAATGGTCCATGATGTATTACAAAAATACGTAACTCCTGTGTTGCCATTGACCAATGTATAGATAACTCGGTCTGAATACAGAATGGTCTGTGATGTATAATCATACGCAACTCCTGTGTTGTCATTGACCAATGTATATATAACTTGGTTTGAATACAGAATGGTCTGTACTGTATAACCATCTGTTATTTCTGTGTTGCCATTGACCAATGTATAGATAACTCGGTCTGAATAAAGAATGGTCTGTGATGTATTACAAAAAATACGTAACTCCTGTGTTGCCATTTACCAATGTATAGATAACTCGGTCTGAATACAGAATGGTCTGTACTGTATAACCATCTGGTATTTTTGTGTTGTCATTGACCAATGTAAAATGACTTGGTCTGAATACAGAATGGTCTGTACTGTATAACCATCTGTTATTTTCGTGTTGTCATTGACCAATGTATAAATGACTTGGTCTGAATACAGAATGGTCTGTACTGTATAACCATCAGTTATATCTGTGATGTCATTGACCAATGTATAGATAACTCGGTCTGAATACAGAATGGTCTGTGATGTATTACAAAAATATGTAACTCCTGTGTTGCCATTGACCAATGTATAGATAATTCAGTCTGAATACAGAATGGTCTGTGATGTATTACAAAAATACGTAACTCCTGTGTTGCCATTGTCCAATGTATATATAACTTGGTCTGATCTCTTTTTTTGTCTTCTATTGTCATTATCAGACACCAATTCATGCATGTTGCCATCTGCAGTTTAGTATATAACACACATGTTCTATTTAAATGAGAGCAGCTTCAATTATACCAGGCAAAAATAGTTGTTGACACTTTGTTGCTTTCAACGGTATTTACAGGTTTTCATAAATCGATACATTTTGCCAGAACACGGTCACACACATCTATAAATACATACATGTACGACTTTTTTTAGCGGTGAATGTTTTGTATTTTTGTTATTTATTTTGAAGTTTAATGAATACTCACTGACGCTCGGATAGGTAGCTAAGTAATCTTTCCGTCGACATATATATCATGACTTACGACTTTCCTTATCTAAATCAAACGAAGCTCAAGTTCTAAGTGTTCCTGACCCATCTCATGATCAACGTTTGAGTTATATTTAAAAGTAATTTGCTGTAAATAAGTGATGCTGAGAAAAGGTCTGTTTTTTACACGATAAACTGATAAAAACCCAACTTGTTCATAAGTTATTGAAAGAGAAATGCTCATCATTCAGATAGTTGAGTTTGGTTCGGACATCAGCGTCAAGAGACATAGAAATGAAAATAAACTGTATTTTGCTTTCCTTTTTATATTTCAAATTGTTTATTCTTTTTGAATGATGGACCTGATATAGTTAACACATTGAAAGTGGATCGAATTAAACATACACTTGTGTTGCCCAATGTCTGGCTTCGCGATAATAAAGATCCGACATGAATAGCTCTGATAACTTTGCATTATGTATAATATTAAGGTAAAGCGAATCACTACCAGTGTTATGAATGCTAAGGAGAGCTCCAGAAACGGCTGCTTTTCGTCGTTGGAGTTACTTGCCCCTCGTTTGTTTTTTCGGTTAGAGTGACTGCCTAGCATACCTCATTTGCGATAGAGATCAATAAAAGGCTGCGTTACCGTTAAACGACAACATGGATGACGAAGGGCCGCCTCGAAAGCGCAGAAAGAATGGGCAGCGTGTGAAGGAAACAAAAGGTATGTCAAGTTAGAAAAGGGAGAAGTGACAATCAGTTTTATATTGATATCGATGTTGTTGGTTTGTATATTTTCGGAACGTTTATGCACGTAATATCTTCAAATGTCACCGATAACGCACTAAGTTGTGACCTACAGCTGACCTACATCTATGTATACATTTGTACATGTTGGAATAATGATACAGAGTACGGGTTCGACATAACGGCCCCGTTATAATAACATGTACACGAGAAATGATCTCTTGTGAAATTACGAATTACAATTTCTGACGTAGGTAATACCCGGTGTCGGCCGACACAGACGCAAACAACAACAACACAGATGTCAACAACAACGAAAACGACAACATAGATGTCAAAAACAACGACAACCACATCACAGATGTCAACAACAACACTATAGACGATGAGGCTGACGTGTGTGTTGCACCAGCCACCCCCACTGTGCATGAAGTTGACAAAGAGGAAAAAGACTGGGAGAAAAACCTGATGAAGTGGAACGAAAGGAGGGGAGTGGTTGAGCGCAGTGTTCTGAGCGAATTTCTTGAGAAAGTTTGCCATGCATGTGGTTGGATGCTAAGGTTGTCCAACACATTTCAAGAACGGCATTATAGCCTCAGGAATCTGCTCTACATAAAGGTGTGTACTCTAAATATATATTTTAAAATGCCAAATTATGTTTGTGCAATATTATAGAATGAGACTAATGACTGTACTATAAAGCTGTTTTGTTTGGATTTTGTGTAGATCATACTGTCTACATAATGATATTTGTCCTCATTAACATAACAAATGAAAACATCACATAGTTTGGTGAATAATCCATTAGTTGACCAACTAAAAAGTTCATAATCTAGCTGATTGTGTCACATCATAATTTATGACAGCTGAACAATGAAAATGACCATTCAGCCATAGCTTCACAAATAGACTAGTGCTATTGAAACACGTGTAATTTTATATCTGTTTGCATATTGAATAAAATATTTTCTTCATTTTTGATAGCGTGCTCAAGAAACATGTGGGACCATTACAACCATCCCTACAGGAAAGAGGCATGGAAAGTATCGTTACAGTTGACACAAAGAGTTTCATCAAGAAAAAGGCACCAAAGGAGAAGTCCTACAAGCAGGAGGATTTATGTTGACAGAATGGAATCACATATTCAGCACATTCTGCCTAAGAAAATTCCAAAGCACTACGTGATCTTGTTACATACTTGAAATACGATCTTGTTCCCCATGGCCAATGTAAAACAATTGCATACCATGTAGAAATGATGAGAGTAAGGGAAACAAGATATCATAATCTTGTTGCTTTACAGCCTCTTGCTGGTGAGAAAATTGTGTCAGGTTTTATGGCCAAAAAATGGCTTTATCAGGTTTGAACATTTGTCATTTGAAGTTAGCATATATTCGCGATGCTAAAATGGTGTAAAATTACTTTTCACTGAAACTAAAGGAAACAATGATGTGCGTGTCACAAAGACATTGAGTTTTAATACAAGATGTGACAACATATTCAGCAAAGTGATACAAAATGAAATTAGGTATACATTTTACATTTGTCTTGGGACTTGAAACTGTTCAACTGATCATAGCTAGGTTCTATTTTGTTGGAGTTTTTACACATCTTACAGAACTTGATTGGTGAGTTCAGTGCTTGCAATTTTGTTTCCATTTGGACAATTTTTATGTGAATTTTACCACTTTTCACTTTTTGTTATAAATTTCATTTATAATTTGTACATATTGACATTTTTTTCCCCATGTTACTGTTACAATTGTTATTTGTTCAAAATATGTGTCTCAATATTACTAAAACTGTAAATATATGCATTGTATGTTGTTGGTCTGTTTGTATTTGTTTTACATCTTTTTCTGTTTGTATGTGAGTATGCATATATATATGTTTATATTTATTTATTTTGTTAGAAAACTGTTTATTGTTTTATTTGGAGTTTACAAATCTTATTTGTTATTTTTCGATATCTATTTATATTGTTACTCCATATTATACATATTTCATTACAATTTACAATTTTATTTTTTTATTTTTCTGTACCTAATTATGTTGTTACTCCATAGTGTAAATATTACTATTACAATTTACAAATGTTATTTGTTATTTGTTTTATATTTATTGACATTATATTTGATTGAGATGCTACACTGTACATGTTACCGGGGTATTTACTATTGTATACAATATACTGTTCTAAGAGTTACCTCCCTTTTCAAAAATAAAAATCAGAATGTCATTCAACTATTGCTTTTTACCGGTTGAAATTAGCATATACTGTATAAATGGACAATAAAATATTGCATGAGGTATACACCAGGTATTTTTGTTATTTATTCTTTAAGGATCCTCGTCCCTCCGCCTAAAAATGTTATGAGGCATTGGGTTTTTTTCTACGCGCATCGCTATTGCATAACCAAATCATTTCAGAAGAATAACCCATACCTTGCGGTAGTTTCTTCAGATTTTTTGGGATATTATGAAATTTTCAATGGAACAAAATGAAACAAAATACATTTTATTTGATGCAAAAATGGTTTATTAGAAATAAAACACATAAAAAATAATAACAATGTCAATATTGATGAACAAAACACACAGAAACTGAGTAATTTTCTAACAATAATACTAAAACAAACAAAAATGCCCGTCACATGAATCAATAAATTTCCGAGTGCCAATGCAACATGTTTAGGACAATGAAAAGAAAATATAGGTGACAAAAAATAAATATCTTGCGGACATATTTATTAAACAAAAAAAATATAAAGATAAAAAAAACTAAACAAAAAAGAGAAACAACTCTTACATTTGTACCAATAATAATTCTAAATCCCAAAAAGTCATATATACGAATAATACAGTAGGCATTACCAACCATTAAAATTAATTCAAATAACCAATATAAAACAAGATTGCACATTCTGTATGAATAACATTATAACAAACAATGTAATTTACTGTGTCATAGCAAAAATGTCACAATGAACAACAATAACAAAATTTCACATACTTTACACAACAATTATAAACTTTTACATTCTGAACAAAACAATAATAAACTTTCACATTATGTACAGATAACAACATACCATATTGTGACATAAAAAATATCACACTATATAGCAATAATAAACTTTGTCAATATATACAGATAACAACATATATTGTGGTTTACCAAATATCACACTATACAACAATAATAAACTTTTACATTCGGTATAAATAACAACATACTATATTGTGGTATAAAAATATCACATTGTAAAAATAACACTGTTGTATGTAACATAATAAATAACCTTGAAATATAGGCCTATTTGGGCACATACATGTACTAACAAATATAGAATATAATCCTGACTATTGTGATGCATAAAATACTTCCCAGGTCAAAATGTCTTTCCTGTCGGGTATTGCACAACCGTAGCCTAGTACCGCATTCCTTACAACCTGTCTGGTCCAGGTATTCATATATAACATCGCAAGTTCAACCACTCGCCTACCCTGCGACCAGGTTAAACAGTTATTGACGTATTCATGATCACTAGTACTGGAGGGATCATCATCGGACGTCGGTGTCGGCTCATCAGTAAAATTGCCAGTAAGCTTAGTAGGGGCCTCCGTAGCCAGCGTCTCTTCAATGTGTGAACGAGTGTCACCTTGTTTCGTCGCATAGTCGTGGTCTAGCAGTTGATATTGGACATCGTTGTTGTTATTATTGTCAGTTAATGCGTTTAGTTTACATTTAAAACGGCCGATTTTATGTCGGGTTTGCATGTCGGCCATCACCTCCACGACGTTGTTTACATCGTTACGACAGCTTTTTTATCCACACTTTCGCGATTGGAGATTTTCAACGCAAGGGACACAACTCTGTAGTCGAAACGTTATTCAAACGAAATCTATTCAAGGGAAGATAACAACATTGTCGACATGGTAATCAGGGGCAGGTGACTCTAACACTGAAGAATTTTATTCCTTCTATGGATAGCAGATATATAATACTAATTTTTGATGTAATCATAAATCTTCGGAACACATTTATGCTTGGTTGTTCGCTTTACTTTAAACATTGGTAGTTTCTACTACTGATTAACGTTCAGCAAATTAGGAGTGGGACGACTGGTTCGCCCGTTGTCAGTATAATGTTATCGGGTGGGGCGTCCTGCTGGGTGTCTTCGGCAGCATGTTACGGTGAGTAAGCACTATAAAGTCGGCATCAGTTCCGCGCTATTACAAGGAGACAAACACGAACATATCGCAGCCTCCAAAAATAAACACACATACACTACACGCATGCATCTTGCACACAGGGGAGGCCGTCCTTAAATGACCTTAGCTGTTAATAGGACGTTAAACAAAATAAAACCAAACCAAACCAAATTACCTTAAGACTGCAAGTCACAACGGTTCCAGTTTGACCAAAGATATAGTGAAATGTAGAATTGAAAGATGGAGGATAAGTTATTTTAAGGGAAACTTAATTTGCATTTGTATTATTGTCTTACAGATGAAAAGCTTCGACACAACGGGTATAAATGACTGGAAGAAATTATTCGGGTCCTTTTTTAACTGAAAAAATGATACGGGTACTTTTATATATAAAGAAATGATTGGGGAACTTTCGTAGCTGTATAAATGATTGGGAAACTTTCGTATCTGAAGTATGATGATTTGTTTACTTTGCTGGACTTCTGGATTTGTAATGTTTACACTATACGAACAACATTACAATAGTGAATTTATTCGTAACGGCAAAACCAACATATTTAAATGACTAACTTGTTTAGTTCAGGTAAAAAAGAAACATCTCAATGGAGATTTGTATTTATTGTTATTGTAAAAAAAGGTTTAAAACTAGCTTAATAGTACAAACCTATTGAACGGAAGTAAATGTGGTACTGCTAGACTGTTAAATAAACATAGAGATATACCATACAGATAGATATGTTGTTAAGAGGTAAATGGCGTATAAAAAAGTTTGGTTTGGTTTTATTTTGTTTAACGTTAAATTATATAATATCAACTTTATTTATTTTACAAAAATTATGAAACAAATTATTTCAACCTATATTAACCACACTTGTTGGCCCGGATGTTTTCGCGAGGACGGTCTTGGTGTGGGAGAAAACCGGAGTACCCGGAGAAAACCCACGTAGTCGGGCAGGTGACCCCAACCTTTTCAAGTCCGACCGGGAAATCTAACCCCGGCCGCCTTGTTAAAAGGCAAGTGCGCTATCCACAGCACCATCCGACCACCCTTATTAACAGCTAAGGTCATTTAAGGACGTGTCTCCATGTGGGTAGTGAATGCGTGCTTGCGTGTGTGTATGCAGGAGAAAGGGTACATTTTGTATGTTGGTGTGCTTGCCTCTTTGTGATAGCGCGGATCTGATGCTGATTGTATAGTGCTATCTCACTGAAATGCCACGCCGAAGGCACCAATCACAGCATTCCACCCAGACACATTATACTGACAACGGATGAACCAGTTGTTGCCAATCCCCTTAATGCTGAACGTTACGCAGGGAACTATATCTGATAAATTAGAACGGTAGATATATCTGAAGGGCAAAACATGTAGATGCATGTGATGTTTAGTTAAATGAGCAAATATCGAAATTGGATATTTGTATTTATAATGTACACGAAAATTAATTAGTGACGGATTAAGATAAACAGTAAATATCTTAGGGTATATATATATATTGTTATATATCTTGGTAGATATATTTTGCCAGATTTAAACTGCCAGACTAGTATTGTTCAGCTGACAAAAATTCGGACATCTGAGCACAAGAAATGTCTTTCGGCATGAACAAAAGATTTGATATCTTTCTGTCACTTTTAAGACTTCAATATGAAAATGGTTTCAGATGCATTGTTTAGCTTTAAATCTTTTACCTCGTTTATAGTAAAGGTTGATTTCGACTGAAGGTTAATCTGTTTCTGTTGCCCATTTTATGATTGTTCATTTTTAGGAGGCACGGTAACCTAGTGGTAGAACGCCGGGCTCGTGATCGAAGTGTTGTGGGTTCGAATCACGTCAGTGCTGGAATTGTTGAATGTTAGCTGTGAGCGTCGAAATGGCAGCACCGGTTGTATGCTCCCCAGAGAGTTGAGAAATATATTGGCTGGTTGCAAAGGCCCTATAACCACGGATAATAATTTGCTAACTGCTTTGAGACGACCTACGAACTAGGTTGTGATGAAGGAAGACAAAGTGCAATACAGATCGTAGCAATAAAAATAGTGTGTTTTCAATCTGTACATTGATACTTGCCCTATTACATGTACCGATCTACTCTCTGATCAGTGATCAGCACCGACACTTATCAAAAGATGGGCTGACCTCAAATTAATTATAACACCTGAAAATGAATAGTCAGTAAAGTAGGTTTACTTCCTAGAATGTCTTGCTAGCTCTACTAATACGCACTGAATGATTTTTGCTACAGGTGGGCTATACTGTAACGCTACATTTGATGGCTGGGATTGTTGGAATTACACGTCTGCAGGAACTCGCATCTATCACGATTGTCCAACTTTCCTTCGCCACAAGTACGGTCAACCTACAGGTAAATATATCCTACGCCACAAGTATAATCTACCTACAGGTAATTAGATCCTCCTGCACGAGTATTATCTACCTACAGATAAATAATTCTTCTGACACCTGCCTACCTACAGGTAAATAAATCATCCGGCACAAATACGGCCTACCTACAGGTAAATAATTCCTAACACAAGTACGGCCTACGTTCATATTTTCTTTACTATCTACTGTTTTACATATTTTAATATATATTTTGATATATTTACAGTTTTTATATAATCGTGACAATTTCGCTCTTCCCATATTTTAAAGTAACATTTCTAATTTTCCATATGCAGTTTTTACATGTCGTTGTTAATGCGGTTGTGTATTGGATTTTTTTATTTTTTCGTTAGTTGCAACATCATAGTTTGCGTTAATTACGATTCTTCGACGCTTAGAGGGTATACAAGTTGGTACATTGCAATTTTACCCTCTTCCCCAACCCACACACAAATCCGGCTTTCATCCTTTGCCCCAACTTTCAATTTACTCTACCCAGATTACGCCCACATGGACCGTATACTTGCGCAGGTTGATAAAATTCTTTTTTTCCTACACATTTTTTTTCATGTTGGCAAGTATAAATTATTGAAAGGTTTTACACGTATGTATAGTACAAACAGGATGTGTTTATGTATACCGTACTAGTCATCGAAACGTCACACGTAACATGTTCTGGTTGTACTACATCAAAATTTTCTACGAAACATTTGTTTTGCTATCTACCGAGGGTCTGCATAACCGTTTGAATCCACCACCGGTATCAGATGAGTGTTCGTGCATAAGGGGAAGCCACTCGAACAAGAAAAGTTATACCGCCAATGACAGCCAAATAGCCAAATTGAGTTAGGGTTGAAAAACAATATTCACTGGAATAGGTAAATTGTAATCTGAAAAAAGAATCGGAAAATTATTTTGTTAGGAATTGTTTAATAATGTATGTGTAATGTTTATTGCGCTTGCAATGCTGATAACGTATTATGGAATTATTAATTATTGGTTATGTGGTTATAACAGGTTATCACGGAATTATTGCGTTTGAAATGTTGATAAATTATCGAGGAATTATTGTATTTGAAAGAATGATTGGTTTAAGTTTAATTTAGTTTAACGTCCTATAAACAGCTTAGGTCATTTAGGACGTGCCTTCATGTGTGTAGTGTATGCGTGCTTGCTTGTGTGTGTGCAGGAGACAGGGTATGAAATGTTGATTTCGAGGAAAATTGCATTTGTTGATACATTATCACAGAATTAGTATGTGTGCAATGTCGATAAATCGGTACAAAAGTGATTACATTTAAAAATTAAATCGATGAATATGAAATCTTACGTAATGCCGATATTTTTTTCAATAAATTATATGCGTGTGTGGGAATAATGAAGGAGTTTCAGCTTATGTCGTTTTGGTAAATAAATGGAATATTTTTGCCTTATCCATTATATCTGTTCGTGTAGTGCAAATATATGTTGATGAAGAGTAATGTTAAGTCATATTTAAGGTTCTTTTGTGCAGTTGTTTTCAAGGTTTATATCGTGTGTGTCATATTTATCAATTATTTAGCAATAAATGGCTTCAACTCAATACGACTTTATGGCTGTTTGTGATTTAAAAACATCATTTTGAACAAAAAGTCTTGGAATCGTTTGGATTTCTGTCGCGTTCGGATTATTATGTTATGATTAGAAGTACTCTTCACGGGTCATCGTGGGTGGAGTGTGTATAATTGATTATGCAGACGCTTTGCCCACTCCTCGCTGGTATAATTGATTATACAGACGCTTTACTCTCCTTGCTTCTCTTATGGTCAAATCACCGGAGTCGTCGTCCGTTTGCTTGAAATGAGTTAAAAATATATTTGAACATACAATACCCAACCAACCGTGACTTTAATGTTATCCATGGTCTAATATGCATTGTTTTGTAGTATATATTTTAAAGTTGGCAATATATAAGCGATCATTACAATCTAAGTTTTGATAATGTACCAGGAATAGAATAGAATAGAACAAACAGCAAGTATCCGTTCTTTAACATACATGGAATTCATACATTGTAGATTTTCACTTGGTTTAGTAGAAAACTATGTGCTTCTCTCACAGCGGCAGTTTGAGGTCGCTTGCAGTAGGACGTTTCCCGAACATTTGTTGACCCTGGTTTTTGTTTTGTTATCTCTATGATAATTTTTAGTTACCAAGTCGTTATGAATTAAGAACTTCACAAAGGTATTTTACAAAAAGACTTGATAAAATTAAGAATAACGTTCAAATTATTTTGTGCTTTGAAAGGTCAAGCGTTCAAGGATTGTCGTGTTGACGGGACGTGGCTGACCCATCCTGATACTGGGCGGACATGGACAAACTATACACCATGCGCCAGCAACAAGGAGGTAACTATTCCCTCCTTCTCCATGTGCTATCACAAATCCTGTCACTTCTTTCTATCTCTGGTTAAGGTGAAGGCCATTATTAACATTTCCTAAAACGTCCGTCATCTATCTTGTCTACCTCATTTATCTTCATTTCTCCTTGATTCGGATCTTTCATCCCCTTGAAACAAATAACACGAAGGTTTCCTATGACATAATGTACTTTCACGTAATTGCACTAAATACCAGGTTTATTTAAGGATAGACGTTAGTTTTCTTTTGGAGATACTAGTATAAACATAAACGTTATAGTATAACAGAAATAGAGCCCTAATAACCCATATTGTCTGCTTCATCCCGGCAACGCATCACCAGATTTCCATGCACCTGTCGAATATATATTTACAGCCTTTAAATCCATTTAATCCATTAAACTGATATATTTCTTCTTCCAAAACATCGTGCAGTCGATTCTGGTTATGAGAAATGTATGTGTTTTCACACCACGATAAATGGAGGAATGATAATTGACAACGTTTTACATAAAAGGACTGAGTATATAAAGACAACATTACCTGTTCTTTATATTTTCTCATTGACGATGTTCTTATCTTGGAAACATTCTAATCAACTGTGTCATGTTTGTAAATGCAATGTGAAGAAAATAAGAAACGGAAAATCCTGTTTGGCAGTAAAATCAAATGGCAACTTTTTGATTGCTAATCTCGAGAACTGTTAAAATCGTTAGATAAAATAATTTCCTATCATGGTATCAATGATAAATTGCTTCATTGTGTACCTCATACTCCATTGCTTTACATTACAGACGCTACAGAGAGTCATCAGTATATACTACAGTGGATACGCTCTCTCCATCATCCTCTCCATCGCATCTCTCCTCATCTTCTCCTGCTTCCGGTAAGTACGCCATCATCATTTATCCACTCACTGCAAATCTCATCTTCTCAACCATCCGGATAGTACCTCTACAACTTTAACAACTCGACACTCTCTCATTTTCACGAACTTCCGGTGTGTATTTCTCATTACTGAATCCTTCGCTGTTTTCTCATCCTCATCTACTTATGGCAGAAAGTCATCATTATTCTTTCACTCGCCGCTTTCATCGTCTTATGCTTAGCCCTCCTTAAATATAATGTATGAGTTTGGTACGGGAGAGGATACTGATGATTTATTTACCTTAGGTAAAGAAAATGAGAGATGTGGTGACGATAAAAAGGAGTAGTTGTTAATAAAAACAATGGATTACGTTCGAAGTTTTCAAAAGTAAAGAAAATGTTAGTGGTGAAACCGAATACATATGTGATAAGAGGAAATATTTGTGGAGCAATATTCACCAAGAAAAGTAAATTGCTTTGATGAAACTTTCCACATTTCTTCAAACAGTTTTTATACAGAATTTTAAAAGTCAATAGTTCCGAACGATGCAGCAACGTTGCACAGGCAATGCACAATCGATGTCACTGACGATCAGCGATAAACGTGTTACGATAAACAGTCCATTTTAGACAAACTCCGTGATTATAGCATGATTCTAGGAATCATTTATGTATAGAAAATAACGCAAACGAAACGATTCCACCTTATACAATATAACTCAGGCCTAGGAGTTTTAACTTTGAAACCTTACAGCCTCCACTCACGGCCAGCGGGAGCCATTTACCTGTGTTTAGATGCTGTTGACTGGGTGAATATCCTCACCTGCCAAATCCATGCAGTACCTGTCATTATCACAATCATAAAAAAACGTGGTCTCCCATGTATGGCTTCTCGTTGGTATGATTAAAGTATTTCTCTTGGCGGCTTCACACACAGAGAAACACACCATTTCATTTGAATATTTGTGTCATAGTTATCTCCCTTGTAACATTTAACATGGTCCCCTAGTGACCTCGCACACAGAATGTAGTTGCATCTCCTCGGTAACATTTATCTTCGTGCCCTGCTGTCGATATTTAGTTCATACTCTACCATTGTGTCATGTAGATTGATCCATTGCAGACAGCTCCACTGTAGCCGGGTGACGCTACACAAACATCTTTTTATCACATACGTCCTGTCCGGCGCTGCCTGGATCCTCATGTTCGCTCTGATGGATATGCCCGGCATGGTCAAAGACAACCAGGTATTTAAATCATCCTTACTAACTGGTTCAGGTGACAGCCATATCACTCATTCAATATTTTGTAAAGATAAAAATGGGAAAAGGTGTTCCGGTATGAGAGCAAAACCAACTTATCGAAATAGTGTTCCGCCTTCTATAAGATTGTCGAACACGCTTTCATGAGTGTTTTATGCATCAGCCAGTTTATATCGGCCTTTAAAACCTTCAGCGTATTCTTTTGGATATTGATTTCATCATAAGTCATATATATGCAAGTGGGTTTTTTCATACAGTCGTCCAAAAAGTATCGAAATTTCTCAGAAATGACACTGTCTAAATGACACTAGCACTTATTAAAAGCCGTAATCGCAGTAAGCCCATGTTTCTTTGCGAGAAAAGAGATATGATTTCTCCTGCTTCAACAGTCCTTGAAGCATGAACCCAATGAAAATTGCCCCTGTTGTCCTGAGTTCTGTTGACCACTATACAGTCTGTCACCTGTTGTCCTTTTCCGTAAAAATATATTTGGTCAAGGAAACTTTGTAAGCGGGTGTATTTTATGCATAATTCATAAGCTGTATTATTTTTTATTATAAATGACCAAAAAATGCAGTATATAGACCAAGTATTACTGATACCATATTTTGTTCTGTACCGTAATACTTTCTGTTGAGTTCCTCGGATGATTAGGACAGTAAAGGTTGTCGTAACGAAAAAAAATTGACAAGGTTTCCTTGTTTGTTTTAAAACAAGATAGAACACCGAACTTGAACAGAAATTATGTTTACGACGGAGCTACTTAGCGGGAGCAACCTTTTACACACTATTCTAAATAATACGTTGGAAGAGAATAAGAATTAAAAGATTCAGTTGGATTATCATCTCCCTTGCATGTATGTGTAATTATCAAACAGATTAGGACTAAAAAAATCAGTTAATAAAACATGTGACAGATAATTATTTACGCTTACGTGAGCAACTTGTCCACGAAGCATCATTTCGTACTTTTCGTATTGCATGAAATAGTGTTTTTGTAGATAAAAAGAAACGTAATAATAGCATTATCGAACTCAGGTTGTTTATGATTTACCTTCCGTCATCCTTAATAGTTATGTTTGTCCCAATATCGGGCTGCGGTGGCCGAGTTGTTAGGGGATATGACCGTCTACGGTCACTTGCCTTTAGAACACTGGGTTGCGGGATCGAGGCCCACGTTGGCCCCGATTTTCCTCCATCACCAAAACCTGGCTCCATCGCTGTAAAAAGAGGAGTGTCCTACATTTTGATGGCGTATACGGTAGAATAAAAGCAGTTAGCAACGTACATATTCTATGGTGCGCGTTTGCACTCCATAAAGGATATGTTCGTTGCAAACTGCGTTCATACTACCGTACGCCGTCAAAATGAAGGTCAATTCTGATATTTACATATATAAAACATTATTACATGCTACAACACGCAGAAAAAAACAGTCGAAGTAGCTTTGGTAGCCGCGTTTGCTAGGATAATATAGTTCTAGTAAATCTACATCGATATACGAGTAACTTTAAAAAAATCCAGTTACCAACACTAGTTTTTCTTCCTTTCAAATCTTTTAAATTTTATTAAATAAAGTGATGTGAGAAGCCCTTTAAACATTTGTAATTCAGTTACAACGGTCATCATGTACGCGTATTGACACACTGCTCATGGAGGGGCGCGGTCGAGTGTTTCAAAACGAAGCCGCCATTGTTGACGTTACCGTCAAAGATATTTGAATGTGCAACCAAGAAATAAGAAGTTTGTCAGTATTCCCTGGTATAATTAGACACAATGTATCCCCAATATGTTCCATGTATTTAGATGTTAAAGGAACCAAGCTATGGTTGTCATCTGACTGATATCTCGCTGAAGCGTGAACGGCGCCATATTTGAAACTAGTATCAACTCGCTGAGCCCTTTGTCACAGCATATACGCTAGTTTATACTCTACTCTAACCAGTTTACTAAGCTGAAGCAGGGAGACATGTAAATATTAAGACGTAAATAACACACAAATAGGCTAGGAAAGATATTGAATTTTTTAGGTAAACGTTAAACAAATTGCAATATTTTTTTCCCCACTGCAATGCATTTCAGTGAGTTACCCTAAATGGCTACCGAAAAGTCCGAAAAAATCCAAGAAGTGGAAGTGTGCCTAATTTGCATAAATCAAATATGGCCGCTATTTCGAACTTTTTCACCGAGATCGAGTTGCATTTCTTATCATAGGTAGATGTTGTGGCACTTAAAAGCACAAATTTCACACTTATATGAATATACTATGTTTTATATATTATATACAGAGGCACATCTTTTTTAATTGTGCATCGCAGTATTCATAAATCCAAAATGGCCCCGGATATATTAAGATTTACACATAGGTTTTGTCATATTTTTCAACTTTTAGAGCTGTGCAAGGACTGCTGTAAAGATCGGCGGTGAATCTGTTCATGTGGACCAGCAGCTCCTTTTCCAGAGACTTGTCATTGTCAGTAGAGAACGTGAAGATACTTTAGCATCAGTTTTTATCTACGAGTAATGCAGTCACCGCCTGCCCTGTTTGAATCTTCATGTATCCCCCTAGAGGCCGACAAACCAGTCCTAGCAGATGCACTTTGGAAGGTGTTTGAACATGAGCTGACACGAGAGCAGACACTACCCAGTGGTAATTATGTTCATTATGTTTTGGATTGAGGTGCTCTACTTCACCGTTTTCCTTGGCCATGTGGGAGCACTTTCAACAACATATGCCAGCTATATGTCAATTATGTCAGCAGCATATATGGAAGGCCAACAGTTGTTTTGATGGCTATCAAGGCGGTCCATCCATCAAGGACGCAACACATCTTAGACGACAGGTTGACAAGGCCTGACTGCCAACTTTGCAGAGAACATTAAGTTAACAAGCAACGCTTCATAAACCTATTCAGTTCCAAGCTCGAAATTGATGGTTGCACTGTATCCCATGCAAGAGGAGATGCAGATATATTAATTGTAACTACAGCAGTAGAAGCAGCTAAGTTTAAAGACAGTTCTTGTCGGGGATGACACAGACCTTCTCATCTTGCTGATCTTCTACGCTGATCTGAATGCAAAGGACGTCCTTTTTGCACCTGAGCCCATGGCAAACTCCAAGAAGAATCGAACACGGAATATCAAACAGCTGAAGGAAACTCTAGGAAGTAGTATGTGTGGCGACATTCTCTTTGTCCATGCGCTTCCGGGCTGCGACACAACGTCTCGCATATTTGGACTAGGGAAAGGCGTAGCACTGAAGAAAATCATGAAGATTAACGACCTCTGTGAGCTTGCCAAGGTGTTTAGTAAGCCAGCATCAGACCTTAAGAAGACCATTATTACAGCTGGATAGAAGGCACTTGTATGCCTGTATGGTGGTGACTCAACAGGTGATCTAGATTCTTTGAGGTACAAAAGATATTGCGTAAAGTTATCATCAATCCCGTCTGCCTTAGAAGCAAAGACTTTGCCACCAACTTCAGCAGCAGTCTGCGTGTGTACTATCAGATATTAGAATGGAAAGGAATGGCAGACGACCTGACACCGGGAGACTTGGGTTGGCAGGTCACGGATGGGAAGTATCTTCCAATACAAACTGATAAACCACCAGCACCAGCATCACTCCTTAAAGTCATCAGATGTGGATGCAAGAAAGACTGTGCATCAATAAATGCACGTGCCGGAAGTATGGCCTCCAATGTTCAACAGCCTGCTCTGATTGTCGTGGCACTATGTTTGTTGGAGACTACCAACTGTAATAACAACTGAGATTTTAAACCAATATAGACATATACATGTATTATAGTTGCTCTGGAAGGCATTGTGGATATGTATGTGTTTATGCAAACTAAAGAACCTAATTATGATATATTTGAAAATTAAAAAAAATATTGTACAACATGATTAAGTGTTGTCACAACTATTCTGATATAACATTATTAAGAACAAAGAATGATGATTATAATCAATTCTCTACACAAAAATTTCCTTAATTGGCAGCCATTTTGAATTTATGCAAATTAAGACACTCAATTAGGCACATGAAATCTTGTGCAAACAAAAGCATTCTTGAAAATAACATTTTAGACATTCAAAGTATACTAAAAGGATTCTAAAAGGTATGTACATTTTTGTAAGGTGAACATTTTGACTAAATCTAGGAGAAAACAGTAGAATTGGCGGCCATTTTGGATTTATGTAAATTAGACACACTTCCACTACACGGATTTTTTCGGACTTGTAGTATGTCATTTTGGAGACCTTACTTAAATGCATTGCAGTGGGAAAAAAGCGGGATACATTATTCATGTTGTTGTATTGTTCATGTACCATGCACCTTCAACTGTAACTGAAAATGTGTGTGTATACTCCGTAGCCATGGTGCCAGGCGCTGCATGTTCTTACTCAGTACCTGACACTGTGTAACTATTTCTGGATGTTCTGTGAGGGGTTCTACCTCCACGCGCTCGTCGTATTTGCCTTCACAAGTGACAAGCGCCTCCTCGTCATCTGTTACGTCATCGGCTGGGGTAAGGCATTGCAATACAATACAATCGTACGCAAAAGTAGTTACTGATGACTAATGATAAGTGACCAACCGAGAAGTAACTTAGTGCGACACTGATACTGATACGTATTTGTTTGATTAACAGTCGGTCCGCTTATCCCAACTGCAGTGTATGCGGCAGTCCGAGGGTCCAAACCGGAACTACGTCACGGGTTCGTAGCCTTTCGATTAACAATTTGTATTTTTTCAATTTATTTAGAAAAGGTCGCTAACTCCACAAGTTTCTTCTGTTAGTATATGTATACAGTATTGCTCACTTTTGAAAATAATTGGGTTTCTCCCTACGATATGATCTCGGAACTGTTTTATCAGTTATAAAAAGAGTGTTTGTTGATGTAAATATTGTTAATATAATGCTACCATTAATTTAACTTATTGTTGAATCCATTATTTCAATAATTCAAAATTGATGAATACTGCACATTTAGAAAAAGAAATCGTTAAGATTCTTTGGGACCAAAAAATATTTCAATATCTTTCCGGATAGGAATATTTCAAATGTATTTACGTGCAGTAGTTAACGATGCCATATGAGACAGCATAGTAATCAACGCGTAACGCATATGTTTAACTTAAAGGTGTTGGTCTATTACCGCAGACGAGAACTGGATCCTGACGGGCCCTGTTGTGGTATCCTTAGTGGTAAGTACGCACAGTCAAAACTTCACAGAGCCCATCGTGAAAGCATTACTGGAAAGACATACACTCTAATACTCACGGGGGTTCATCGTTGTATCGTAACTAGTAAAAACATACTCTCTTATACTCACGGGTGTCCATCGTAGTATCGTAACTGGTCAATACACACACTATTATCCTAATGGGGGTCCATCGTGGTATCGTTACTGGTAAAACATACTCTCTAATACTCACGGGGGACAATCGTGGTATCATCATTACTAGTAAGAACACACTCTCTAATACTCAGGGGGGTCCATTGTGGTATCGTACATGTTACTGGTAAGTATATACTCTCTTATCCTTATAACATTGTGGTTGTCTTTTATAGGTGAATTTTCTGTTTTTACTCAACATTTTACGGATATTGCTGTCTAAGCTACGAGCAGTAAATTCCAGCGAGGCGCATCAGTCAAGGTAGGTAAACGTTGATCATCTAAAGCAGATTTACATTAAGAGCTACGGGTGCTTGTTTGTCTACTCAAATTATCAAAGGAAAATGAATCGTAATAAAAAAGGTAATATATTATTATTATAAATTGAGAGGTTGTTGAAAATATTCTTTGTATTTCACTTTTAACTCACTATACCAGGTGGTGTTTCAAATACATTTGTCACGATGATATAAGATAAACAATCGTGCACATCGGGTGCATGCATTGTATTTAAATCTTGACTCTTGCTGCAAATATGATATGTTGTAATAATATACTGAGGAAAACATATTGATTTACCCTAAAAATATACAGGGTCGATTTAGCTCTATACTCGGTTTCAAAACAAATTACTGTGATTATACAGAATACCATGTTAAAACTGCCGCAATGTACATGAACAAAATCTACTCAATTCATATATTTACGTAACGATGAAATACAATAAAAAAGTTACCAAACGTTTTGTAAATTTGATATATTTTATGTAAGTATCGGACAGAAAACCATAAAAAAGGAACAGCCAGAATGCAAACTTCAAATGTTCTGTTTCTTCCGCCGATAAGCTGATTTTGTTAAAACGATTTTTTTATCTAGAATCTAATAATAATCAACACTTAATATTCCTTTCATGTGACAGTTGATCTTATTGGATGTTGTTTTGCTTTGCATTATAAACACTGCATGTTATATATTTGAAAAAGTTGATGTCTGCACTATTTCAAATCATTGTTCACCATAGTAATCATCAAGGTCACTCGTCGGCCGAACACCCGTCGGCAGTAGGCATATACCTCATTTAAAGTTAAATGTACGGCCGTTGAATGATGTAAATGATGGTAGGCTGGTGGATGATGTGCCCTGTGTCATTGCAAAGTTCTCGGGGATTACCAAACGGGTTGGTTGTTAAAAAGTTTGTGACCACGAGGCACTGATGGGGGTGGGAAGTCGGTATTTAATATGACAATGCTATAAGCGTGTGTTTTTTTTTTATTTTAGATTAGAAAGAATAATAATAATAGTACAATGGTGCGCCATTTATGATTTTTGTAATGTTCATTACGACAACTACGTTATCTCGGAGAAAGGGGAAATAACTTTTTCTCAGAAACAGGTCTATGGGTAGTAATATGAAGTGGTCATTGTGTGTGAAATTAGCTGACTGGTTGCACGAAAATCGTTGTATGCATAGTGTATTCATAGTCTAATGGCAGTTGTTTTCAGTTGGTAGATTCATGTACAGTTATCAATGGAAACATTTGTTTATCTTTAAAATCACATATTCAATATATGCTCTTGCAATATGTTTATTATGTAGTATGCAATCAAACTAGTTCCCATGAACAGGATATATGTTAATAGTAAGTCAGATTGTGCTTGAATCACTTTACAAAAGATTGAATATAATAGTCTAACGACGCTCATTACAAATACACTGTATGCATACCTGCGTATATATAATTCGCATTCTTGAACTTGAAAAACAAGGATATTACAGACTCGTTTACATTAGCAGCATAATCAACAGGGGTGGCGGCTTACTATTAAAATGGAAGCTATACGATATGCGTCGCATTGCGGACAAGACATGTGTTCCCAAGTCGACATGGGCTCATATTCCCTGTCAGGATTTTTGTTTCCTAAGCCGAAAACGACAAGTGAAATATATTATTACACTATCCTGCTTCTTAAAATAGTAATACAAATGCGTGTAACTAATATTACAAAATAAAGGTGGATGCTCTCTACAATTAGTGAAATAGGCCAGTATGGATAACTATTATAATTGTTTGATATAAATTTCAATATTTTGCGACAAGTAAAATCAAACGGTTGCCTACTGATTTCTCTAACGAGAAAAAGTTTAGCTGAAACGTTTAAAGAAATTGTGAATGTCAGTTGAATACTTCTTTAAACACATTTTGTAAACTGATAAAAAACAAGAAGCCAAGGGGTATTAATAGCTCACCCGTTATTTTAATTTTCAATTTAAAACCTGCTGAGTACCATACAGGTTTACCAAAGGAGTTCAAGAAGCAAAGCTTCAAGAAGAACTATATGTACATCTGTTTTGGTGGTTAAGACACCAAGAAAATGAATTACCATGTAATGTTCCAAGGAGGGGCCACAGTCTCAATTTATACAAATTGAGTTTTTGACCCTAAGCATGCTTCAGACCACATTTGGTTTAAATCTCTTCATTTCTACAGAAGGGGAAATATTTTTCTCTATTTCCCCTATTGGGCACCGTTCCTCTGCCCCCGAGGGGCACATCCTCAATTTAAAGATATTAAATTCCCTTTGCCAAAAGATGCTCTAGAACAAGATTAGTTCAAATCCCTTCATCGGTACAAAAGGAGAAGGTTTGGTTTAGTTTAACTTTGTTCAACGTCCTATTAACAGCTAAGGTCATTTAAGGACGTGCCTCCATGTGTGTATGCAGGAGATACTGGGTATATTGGTGTGCTTGCGGGAATAACAACTACCATTTTTAAGGACTTTGGTATGTCCATGCCTGGGGACAGAACCCATTGTCTTCCTCACCTGGCGGAACGCTCAATATTCAGGCCAAAAGTAGAGTTTTGCCAAGCAAGGCGTTAGGAAATAAAAGGATAGAAGTAGAAATGAAGATAAATATCACAAATATTGCAATGGTCGCAGCAGAATTATTATGTTCGCTTTCGTGTCCCCAAATAGAGGACACCAAAGAAAATCCCAAATTCTGCAGGGGGTTAAATAATAGGTCGCCTCCTACGATACATGCAGTGGGTAACAGCAGGTGTATTCTTTTCCCGATCCCCCACCTGCAGGGGTGACAAAAGGAGAAGGATGTTTAATGTTTTCCTCTTTTTCTCCTCATAGGCCCAACCCATCTGCCATAAAGAAGGGAGCCCACATACCTCAGTTGACACAAAATTGATTCTTTTGTCCCTGAGTATGTTTCACACTGCATTTGGTTTCAATCCCATTCTCTTTTAGAGCAGGAGAAAGTTTCCTCCATTTCTCCTATTGGATTCATATTTTATATTGGTGTACTTGTTTTTCCCTTACCCTACACAGGTGTGTCTCTCGTTGAGGCCGGGAAATATCAGCTTGTCACCCCCTAGGGGGAGATAGCCTCGTGATGATTAGCACGTGTTCAATTGTGACGTCATTAAAATGTGTCACCGAATATTGTGACGTCATCAAAAGTGAATGACGATATTCATACCCCACATGTGTTTTTGTTTACATTACTGTCGGTGGAGTTGTGACTAAAATAATAAGATGGGAGGAAACAAGCATCCCCTACCATGAGGGTGTGACAGAGAAATCTCCAACCCTTGTTTTTTTTTTTGGTTGTCTAACCCTCGGCAGAGAATCGGGTTAGACAACCAACAAACATCACCCCTCGGGTTGGAGATTTCTCTATCACACCCTCAAGGTAGGAAAATATTCTATTAATCTTAGTTTCACGGCTTCTGACTTACATTGATAGATGATACAATAGTATTTCTCTTGATTTCTTTCTAGACGGACAGCACGTGCCACACTTATCTTAATACCCTTACTGGGCCTACAGTACTTCGTCATCCCCTTTCAGCCGGACACTCCGTCACCAATCTATGACATCATATCCGCTGTGCTTACGTCATATCAGGTATGTATACCATACGTATTTTATGTCACTTTAATTTTCATTCAATTTATTTTTGTTTCAAACATTAGCTATTATGATTTGTAGTTCATTACAATGCTACATGTAATGATTTATTGCCGTCTTTGAAAATAGGGAATGGTACCTTTATCTATGTATCAATACTTTTCTTTACAGGGCGTGCTTGTGGCGTTATTTTTCTGTTTCTGTAATGGCGAAGTTATCAACGTCGTTCGGCGAAAGTGGAAAGTAATGAGGGAGAGATTAGGCGGCGTGGACATGAAGCGCAGTAATACATTCAATGTGAGTCTGTTAGAGACGACCTATGTCCCGAGGACCACTTCTGGAAATGGTTCTTTCCACCGGAAGTCAGTGGAAGGCCCGTTATCTGTGAAGGTACATGCATAAGGAGAAGGGATGGGTGCCAATTTTTGTCTTCTGGTTGGTATCACCGATAGGTTTTCATATAAATACCTTTGGGTTATGCCGTTATGATATATCATGACATTAAGGTAAGGTCGGCGGAGACCATTGCAAAAATAAGGGGGGGGGGGGTAAAGGGGGAACATGATATGTTTCGAACCTTTCCTCATAATTTTGATGTTAATTGCAACTCCCGAGATCCAGATTACAAAACTGACTGCAAAAACTAGGCCATTGTCAAATACCTTTTTAAGTAACATTTGTTTTACAATAGTGATGACCCGGCATAGAAGGCCAAACAACTGCTGCTTTAAACAGAAAATATGAAGGAGCATATTTAGCATAGGAACTGGTGACGAGCTTGTTTTATTTGGACATGAATATATAATTTTCAGATATTTTAGAACACAATGAACAGTTTTATGCGATTCATTTGTACATTGCTGCCTAGCTGTTGCTATGTTTTTGCAATTGTGTCTATGAAAGTGCATTTACCAGTACAACAAAGAAACTTCAAGAACAATGGACTTGATATGGATTTACATATCAAATCAATGAAACCTGGTTATCAAGTATATTAGTGTTGGGAAAAATAAATATAATTAATATTGCTGTTTATGCATTGTCAATCTCAGACTTGGACCAGCTCTCAATCATCATACCATTATCTCCACAACTGCGATAGTTTGATGTGTCACCTTGTTTGATAGTGCTTCACTTTCGGCTTAAGTGTTGAGCGTTCGCCCAGGTTAGGAAGGCATTGGATTCAGAGTCCTTAAAAATGGTAGTTGGTATTCACTGCTTAACGTTCAGCATTCTGGGCGAAAATCATTACATATTACACATACAATTTTCACAAAGTTCCCAACAAAAGGAATAATGCTGTGAAGAAAAACATGTTTCAAAGTCGTCCACTGCTTTATTCGGCCATTTGCAGTATCAAGAACCAACCTTACTACTGTTAAAAGGCGAGATTAATTTGCTTCAGTATACAATGTACGTGTTCTGCTTCTGACCCTTTGGAAGGAATGAAGGCATTTCTATCTTAATACGTCCAATACCTAAATGCATACAGAAACATCGAAAATAGTCATATTTTGAACACCAACTTGTGACAATAAGAACTCCAAGCATGACGTTCTAATTCGTATTTTACTGATGCGTATGACTTTAAATGTATACCATTTTGACTTTATTCCATATAGATATATAATTACTAAATAATAAATGCATTAATCACATGTATTTTCCCTTTATTTTACCCCAATATACGATTACATACACCTATCCCGTCAGAAAAACACCAACATTGTAATTGCATTGTTTAACGGCCAATTGACAGTTTGAGTCAATAAGGGCCAAACAACAATGTAACAACTAGACATTCACAAAAAAATAATACATGAAACCAGAAACAAAAGGTTAAAATGTGTAAAAGAAATAAATACAGTGATTAACTGAATGTAAATACTCATAGATTGATTGCACATAAACTGTATCAAATAAATGTTTCGGAGAGGGTACATTGTAAAATCTGTCTGTCACGTATTTGTTTGAAATCATTGCAAATGGTTGATCACATGTATGACATTAAGGTTGGTCTCCTTGTGTAAAATGTAACTATGTGTGATGTAGGTATGGCCTATGTGTAGTCGCGAGAGCACAACTTCCTCTATAAAAAATCGACTTTTCACAATTCGTTCATCAGACGTCTACCAATCAATCAACCTTTATGCACTGAATCAATTGAGTTGTCTTAATTAAAAGTATTTTTCTTTTGAAAATTGTGTTTTATTATTTATTTGCTTGCAGAATGTTTTGTCAACTTTAGAATATTTGGTCTTTCATTAATACTATACGCACTCCTAAATAATAATATCGCGCTCAACTCGTATGATCAGTCTAGCATGTTCTTGTAAGAACATTTACCAACACCCATAGTCGATGTTTATAGCTGCAAGTCACAATGTAGTATGTTCCAGTCTAATAAAAACTAGAAAATGTCTGTAAGACATAAATGCCCCGTTGTCATGTTGAATTATTTTCTGTGTTCTGTAAAAAGTTACAACCACTTTGATCTTAATACCCTGAAACATGCACACACACAAGGTACTACACTTAAAGTTGATTTTAATATTCATTAGTTTTTTCTGTATGCTATTACCATCACCGTAACATTTTGCGGCAGTATCATGTATGGAAAAGACAATGAAGATTATAATGTACCTGGATATAAAACAACCGAAATTGAGATGATTGTCAGTTTCAATAATTATAACCTTATTAAGTAAACCTAGATTCTGAGGTTACCTTCCTTTACTGTATACGTTGTGGATATATGATCAATACCCTAGGAAGACAATGGAATGGTCAGAGAAATAGGTAGTCAGCACAAGAATCTGGCATGAAGGATGTTGAAGATGGCAGAAGCAAGGTTTAATGTTGTTCCGTTGGTAGTTCATACATGTTTGCTTCTGTTATATATAAAAGATCAACGGAGTTGAGAATGGGACGCTTCAGAATGTCTTCAAAATGTAGTCGTCCAGAGCGCGCATTTAACAATGCAATAGAGATATTAAGATGGTGGTTTAGTGGAAATGGGTCTGGATGGAGGGCATAAGATAAAAGTCGGGTCATCTCTGTATTGAATGTATTACTGGCACTGAGTTTCTTCTCATGAAAGTGTTTAATATGAACACCATCTAGAGTTTTAACACGACTAAGGGCGACATATGCTTGTCCCTTTTGGAAAAGATCCTCAAACGAGATGACAATATTGTCAAGAGTAGCTTCCTGTATTTTGTGGATGGTTGTAGCCCAACAGAGTCGTAGAGGAAATTGTTTGCGTGACACTGGCAATTTAGATGTAGAAGTTGAAAATGTGACTTATACGGGTAGTATAGGAACAGCATTTGTAGGATAGTTGGTGTTTATCCGTGCATTTCTGCCGACACTTCATACATCAAATTTGATGATCACTTCCTGTGGAGTTTCGTTTTCAAACGTTTCATATCGAGAACCTTTCCGTGAGATCCATTTGTCAGGCCATCTAACACATCCAACTTTTCGGTGACAATTATTCTAGCTCCAACAGCCAGTCTAACAGTTGAAGACAGTCCTCATAAATATCTGGCATCATCTGAAAGTGTCATATTTTCCATAGATAAAGGAATGCGGTCCTGCGCATGTAGGCTAACTATCTCAGACTCTAAATGGTTGAGCTTGTCTTCATTGAACGCATTTACCTTGGCATGTCTTGAGAACACATGGGGTACATCAGCTGGTGTTTCAGAGTCCTGCATACTTCTTTGTTTTAATGATGCTATGTCCCCTGGAGTATGCCTGCCAACAAGAATTCTGTTAAGCATTTCTGAGAAGTTTATATCACTATTTGCTCCACAAAGAAGGACCTAGTGATGCATATTCATCATGTGGCAGCACCTGGAATATGTATCTACCTATCGGTGGCAGTTGGTACATGTCTCCAAACACATTTACTGAGAGTCCTCCAAACACATGTGATCCGCCAAAGATTTCATGCAGTCTGTTATGTATCTGGATAATGAAATCACTGGAAACCATGGAGATTTCATCAATTATGATGAACTGTGTATTTCTTTTTTCATCAAAGAGGGATTTCATGGATTTGGATTGTTGGTGAAACTGAGTGTGTCCGAGTGATTTTTGTTTGTTTGTTTGATTTTGTTTAACGTCCTATTAACAGCTAAGGTCATTTAAGGACGGCCTCCCCTGTGTGCAAGATGCATGCGTGTAGTGTATGTGTGTGTATTTTGGGAGGCTGCGATATGTTCGTGTTTGTCTCCTTGTGATAGCGCGGAACTGATGCCGACTTTATAGTGCTACCTCACTGAAACATACTGCCGAAGACACCCAGCAGGACGCCCCACCCGGTCACATTATACTGACAACGGGCGAACCAGTCGTCCCACTCCTAATTTGCTGAGCGTTAAGCAGGAGTAGAAACTACCATTTTTAAAGACTTTGGTATGTCTCGGCCAGGGGACAGAACCCAAAGCCTTCCTCACAGGGGCGAACGCTCAACAAATGGCCAAAAGTGAGGCATTGTCAATAATGAAAGCAGCTGTTCAAGATGGAGCTAAAAGCAAAACTGTTGGCAAATCTGAGGTCTCCCCTTCTTTCCTGAGCATTATCTGAACAGTCTGGTACAATGCTTTAATAAGTTGCGATTTGCAGGTACCTGCTCCTCCAGAAACAAAAATATGCAACGGATCTGGTTTTGGTACCACAGATCTTTCACAAGCTTGCATGTGGGTAACACCACGGGTGATAACAACTTGAAGTACTGTTCATGGTTCAGTGTCCTTACATGCCTGCTGTAATCGCAAAAGGCATCACAGATGGCAAGGAGTCTATGGCTAAGCTAAGACCTTCGTTTCCATTACTTTGTGGGTTGGGCAGTTTGATTGTATCAAGAAATAAATGGTTGCTAGGATGAAGAATGTGATGGTCTTGGTCAATGTGATGGTCTTGGTCAATTTCTGGTTTTATTGCCTGGTTATCATTGTTTTCCTGTTGTGTTTCTGAAGCAAGATTATCCCAAGCGTTTGTTGGTGGATCCATTTCATCCATCTGCTGAATTGCTGTGTCAATAAGATCCTTCGTGCTTTTGAAGTTTTTGTCTGGTATCTTCCAACAATGTCCTT
Organism: Mizuhopecten yessoensis; assembly: GCF_002113885.1. Taxonomy (NCBI): domain Eukaryota; kingdom Metazoa; phylum Mollusca; class Bivalvia; order Pectinida; family Pectinidae; genus Mizuhopecten; species Mizuhopecten yessoensis. The sequence continues at coordinate 158,044 of NW_018479997.1, read as the reverse complement.
TGGGGTACTTTCTTCTTTTTCTTCCTGTAAGATGTCAGGCTGGAAGTCTTCTTCCTGCGTTTTGTAATTGCCAGTGTGATACCAGGACGCACAGAATGCAAGACACCATGCATGTAAGGCTGGTGGTCTTTTGCTATATTCCACTGAGAAACACAGTTTCATCCTCATCTTCCAGCTTTGAGAGCAGGTAAGATGGTTTCAGTATACTGGTGTGGCAATCCTGTTGGAATCCATACAGTTTTTAAGTTTGTTTTGTGTAATGGCAATCCTAACACTTTATAAACTGCTTCTCCCGCACTAACATCTCTAGAGTTCATAAAAGCCTGTCCACATTTGTTCATTTGTTCCCTGATTGGCTCTTGAGCAGATTCTTTGGAAATTGCATGCATAAGTGTTCTCATCTCACGTTCTTCCTTTGTTATGTACATGTATGAAACCACGTACTGAATACATGCGTAAGGATTGGACACAAACTGTACATCCAAGTTGGCTTGCCAAAGCAGTATCAGAGTGGGATTGTAGTTGTTTATCATGACGGAGTCTGGATTTCTTTTTAGTTACACTGTTGTAGCATTTGAAGAATTTGACAATGCTTGTTGATATGTGCTATATTGAATCTTGCATTTATTCAGCACTTCTTCATACGATGTGTTCCCTAATTCAGGATTGTCTGATATGTAGGTTTTAACTGTTGCCATCGTTTCTTGGAATATCTTTCTCCTCTCCTTTTCTATCTCTGGTGCTACTGTGTCATCAGTATCTGGCTTCTTGGTTATATGAGTATATGGTGAAATAGGACGTGGAAAACCATACCGACAAGTTATCCCTCCTTTCCTACTGGTTCACTAGGTCATGTAGTTTAGAATCTGTCTCCTGGTTTGGTAGAACACAGTGTACATATTTGTCAATAAATGCCGAGATACACTCACTTGAGTCTTTTTCAGGGTTTGGGACATCTTCTATCCAAAGAACTCAATGTGCATGCGGTGAACCGCACTGTTGAAATTCGATCCTATAGAAATACTGGAGTACCTGTCCCAATGGTTCTGCTTTGGATAAGATTATGTCCTGCATGAATATAGCAAGCCGATACTGGAAGTGTCTTGCAGCTGATATTGGGTTTGATATGAGAATCTGGCACTTTTCTTCATCAGGAAGGGCTGTTATTTCCTCTTGTGACATTTCTTGTCTTTTCTGAAGTAGGATATATTGTATGGTGTCAAACCATTTGTGGTCAGCAGCAGATAGTAAAGAATCAAGTGAATATGCCAAACTGTTTTATTGCTGCTAGTACAGTTGTGTGACCGCACAACGCACCAGAAATAGCGTGCGCACGCCGTGCGTACATCGTTCACACACCGTCCAAACATGGTGCGCACAACTGTGCGATTGGGTACAACTTGTAGATCAATATTACGGAATAAAAATAAAATGAAAATTGTATGTATTACTGTAATTTCTCATCACAGAAATGAACATTATGTACAGTTTTACAATGCGTGTAACACAGCATTACAGTGACCGTTAGACTATCAAGAATGGGTTTTGCTCCAAGGTAACAGAACAGGTAAATAACAATTTGATGAGTGACCAGAGTTTTACCTGGCGCCCTGTGCCTGACATATAGAGCCGATATATGATACCGTATCACAACTGGACGTTTAATATTTGTTATTTGCGTTCGGTTTGCCTATAGCACCTCTTCCCTTGTGTTTTCACACCCCTTGCCCTACCCGACGAAATACGTAAGTGCCCCGGGCGGAGGAAAACTACGGTCCTGGTACATGTACAAAGTGGTTATGTTTACCTGTATACGGGACTGTGTTGTGATTTCATATGTGTCGATTGACGTCGTTTAAAAAATAGATGGAGGTAGAATATAGAAGCATACGTAAAATTCAAGTTTATGTGTAACACGAAACCGTATATATTGTTAAGGCATTCCTCAATTTACACCAACCACGATTGTTATCGCACAACGTTCGTCCATCGTCCGCATAAATGTTCGCAAGCAATAATCGTCAAGATGTCAATCGTGCACACCGTGCACACATCGTTCACACACCGTGCATACATCGTGTAACGTTGTGCGATCCCATAACTGTAACTTGTACTGCAACTTCTGCCAAAATGGAGGTGTTCCTCTTACTGGTTGCAAGAATCTGTAGGCTTGGGTCTTTGAAGATGAATTGCCTCATCCTATTGCAGTCTTTAAGAAGTCCAGCAGTAATGGAGTCAGTGTGATCTCCCCTGAGACATTTACGAGCGCTACTGACATACTGTCTAGGATTTGTTTCCTTTCTGTAAGAATCTGTGCCACGAAAATATAATCAATGTCTCTGACAAATGTTCCCTTTGCATTAAGCAAACGTTTCTGAAAATACTTCTTAATTGTCAGCTTTGTCTCCTCAAAGTGTTCATCCATCATGGGGTTTATAAGTGACTTTTTCTGTCCAGGTGCTATATTAAGTACATTGTTTACATCAAGTATCGGTTCACCGGTTGAACACAGGAATTAAACTGACACCTCGCAGTTTGTCATTGTTGCTCTCTTTCTCCTCCTGCTCTTGTGCAGCAATAGAAGATGCCACATTTATTGAATCAATGTTTGTAGAATTCACATTTGCAGAAACCTGCTCTTGTTCAGGAATCGTAGAAGAGTTAATATTTGAATAATCAATATTTGAAAATTCCACATCTGCAGAAAAAACAAGTGAATTGTCCTTAAACAACTCAGACTGACTTTCATCATGGCTCGTTTTTTGTATAAGGCCTGTCTGGTCATCATCACAGTTCTTTATCTATTCTTGATTTACCTGAACTTCTTGGTAGTGCACAATATGTTCCCTTAGCCAAGTGCATTAAGCACTGTTTTTGAACTCAAACTTATCATGTCCGTTATACTGAATTTTCCTTTTGAGTTTTAAAGGTAAAATATCAGCACAGTTTGGAGTTGTAAGGAGAGTTGGACAGACTTCGTTATGGTTGACTGGGATAATCACCACGGAACAAGGTATTCCTTTTAGCCTTCTTTTGGGGAGTGCTACCAGTTTCATAAACGGATATCTCTGACATAACAATCGAACTTCCAAAGGTGAACAATCTTTCACTTCATCTGGTACATCAATAACCTCCAAGTTGTTTGCATCTTCTTGTGGTGGTAGTTCATTCTTTTGTATGATACACTTTGTGTTACAAATCCATTCAAATCCTAGAGCAGATTTGATTCCACACTTGCTTTTGAGATATGGTGTAATATTTGTAAATGATCCTTTTAATGTTCGTTTCACACTACGATGATACATGAGGCGATTACAACATGAACAAACATATTTTGCATAGTCTTAAATGTGTTTTTTAAAGTTAGAAATAGCAAGTTTGATATCTGCTGGATTTCTTTTTTTTTGTTCCTTTTTCTGCTTTCGTGTTCAGTTTGAAGTTTATATGCTTCAGAGGTAAGACAATACTTCCTTTTTTTCTACTATTTGCTCTTCTTTTTGTGCTTCTTTTTCTTATTTCATTTTTCTGTACTGCTGTCCTTGTCACTGTAGAGCGTCTTTGTTGCTGCATCCGTTCACGTTCATAACCTTTTGCCTTTGTTGTTTCAGCGTCAGATTTCTGTTTTTCTTTCTGGGATTGTCTGTACCGTTGTTGGCGTTCACATTCATATCTTTTCTTGTTAATGATTTCAGCTGTAGATTTCGGGTTTTCCTTTCGTGTTTGGCGGTACTGTTCTTGGGGTTCACATTCGTATCTTTTCTTGTTAATGATTTTAGCTGTAGATTTCGGGTTTTCCTTTTGTTTTTGGCGGTACTGTTTCTTTCTCTCACGTTTCTTAATGATTTCAGCTGTAGATTTCGGTTTTTCCTTTTGTGTTTGGCAGTATAATTTTCTCTCACATTCATAACTTTTCTTCTTGGTGTTTTTTTTGTTTGTTCCTTTTTCCGCTTTCATGTTCAGTTTTAAGATGATATGCTTCAGATGTAAGACAATACTTCCTTTTTTTGTCTCTTTTCCTTATTTCGTTTGCCTATGCTGCTGTCCTTTTCAATGTAGAGCGTCTTTGTTGCTGCATCCGTTCACGTTCATAACCTTTTGCCTTTGTTATTTTAGCGACAGATTTCGGTTTTTCTTACTGGGACTGTCTGTACTGTTGTTGGCGTATATGTATTTTTTTATTCTCATGTTTCACAAAACGTACTGATAGTTGTACAAGCAGCTCAAACCATGCGCGTGTATCAATGATTAATATTAAAATAAATGGCTTTCCTTAGTTGTGATAGTTTCAGTTATTTTCGGTTAAGGAAGTGATTAATGCTGTTTAGGTTAGATAGATGGAGTCGGTTGAGATCAAGTCAATGTGTACTTCAATCTCAATTGAGACTTAGTCCTTAACAAATCCGAGCTTCCAAATTGGTGCCCCAAATTATTAATTGTATCGGGACCGGAGCTTTCAATGGCCATTTTTTTCCGACGACTTTTGGATAATATGTCACATGTACATCCGGTCTTTCACGTCAACAAAATGTCTATCCCATGTGCTGTAAATGTACTTGCTTTTTCATGTAAAGATTTCAAAATTGAAAATGAGTTATCAAATCTTCCTGAGCGAAAAAAAGCAATGGGTAGTCAGTACATTGCATCCACCACATTGCAATAGAAGAAAAAACTATTTACTTGCATTTACGGCACAATCGACCAGGAAACTGAATGAATATTTAATAACCACATTTGATTAAACAATAAGCCATATAACTTTGTAAAAATGAGCCAGATTTGTCCCAAGAGAGGCTCCACACTTTCAGCGGTACTGTACACACGGGCATTCCGTCCGTTGATTTTGCGACTTCAAATAATTTTCCAAAAAAGAAGGATCCGCCTTTGCCCAAGAATATAGAAAATGAATGATTTTGTATCTATATTTACTTTGATTTCTCTAGATTCTGGACCCCTTCGTAAAACCGTGGTCCACGCCACGCCTGTTGTTCCCCCTCTAACTGTAAATCATGTTACAAGAAGAAAATGCTTTCTTTTATCACGTTTATGTTAACCATTTCACATATGTTCGTAAAGCCGGAAGCAAGTGAAATGCTTGCGCAAACTAAGCAAACGTCGCAAGTCAAATCGAAACTGCGCTCGCAATCAAAAATCTATTAAGAATTGTCTTACGAATATTTTTTCACTTACGATTTCTTTCGTGAAACTGACTTAAGTGTTCTCTTACCATAATCGTAACTCAAAATCTTACGACAAATCGTGAGATTTTTTTGTGAGAAAAGTCACAGATTGATAAACTCTTGGTTATTCGTAGCATTGGCAAGGAAAAAATCCTTTTGTGATTTGCAGGGCATGGCCTCTGTAAAACTCACTTTTGGCGAAACCACTCCTCTTATAAGCCGCATATATCCTTTGTTGACGGACCGTCCGGATACCCATCAAATGCAACAACGGCCTCGCCATATTTCCTTGTTATATAATCGAAGTATGTTTGACAAATTGACGAAAATGTGTCATCTTTAGTCCAAGGAACCCACTGTAGGAGAGAACCCCCATCAAGTACATACTGGACAGTGTCCTTATGGTATTCTATAGATCCATATCCTCCAAGATTCCATACAGCGTCGGCAAGTGCTTTTTTTCATGCTTCCCTTGGTAAGCCGGATGATTCGAAAAGATCTGATGGAACAGACCACAATTCATAACGTGATACGTCTTCCAAATCTGCTCCTTTTAGATTCCAAACAGTTGTTAGACATTGAAATAGGAGCTGTGGATCGACATCTATTGCTTCACCATCACCCTTTACGTTTGTTTTTGAGCCACGTTTTACCGCCTGGTTTGATCGCTTACACGTGAAGTCAAGGATGGGCTTATCGATCATTGATTGAAGTATCTTCATACCAACTTCGTTTGCGCTATCGACATTCACGCTGACTTCAGCCTTTGATCATGTTTCGATGTTACGGGGAGATTGATCTTTTCTTTCCTTTAGAAAGGACAGACTTGTAGTTGTGTCTTTATGGTCCATTTCTTTCCTTGTCCTAGTTGTCTCTTTATGTTGCTCACTTGTTTGAATCAAATGTACAGTGGTCAGCTCTTGCACTGCATTGTTGATGTCAGCACATGCTCCCCGGCGGTATGAAGGTTGCCATATATTTATACCATTAGTAAAATACAGAAAAAAATTCTTCTGCATTTTCTTTAAATGTTATTACATTAAACTGCACAATTTTTTCGACAGTGATGCGCCAATTTTTTTCTATAAAGTTACGAAAATGTCTATGATTTATTTTTCTGATCAATGTATATTTTTCGACGAGTTGGATGATATATTATAACCAATGTTGACGCTAACTGATTATCCTGATGTTCACAACATTTTGTCAGAATGAAATAAGAGGCCCAAGAGGGCCTGTATCGCTCACCTGAACATTTAAGCAGTCATAGCAAAATATTCTCATTAAATATTATATTGCACTAAAAATATTTCCCTCGCAAACTTTGTTGGCTCCATCTGTTGAAACTGCCAGCAAAATATTATTACAAGATTCTACGCTTTTTTATTCTTCAGAAGTTGCTTGACATATTTTTCCCTGTGACCTTGTAAGTAGGTCAATGTCATTTTCCTTCTCAAATTGGTAAGCTCTATTCCAAAAGCTACCAGCCAAATCTTATGAATCCATTTCTTTTAGTTCTTAAGAACAAATCCATTAAAATGTTGTTGACATCTGTGACCTTTAAAAGGAGGTCAAGGTCACTTTCATTCGCAAACTTTGTTGGGCTCTTTCCTAGGAAGCTACAAGCCAAATATAAAGATTCTATACCTTTCAGTTCTTCAGAAGAAGTCATTTGAAGCTTTTAACACATTTGACCCCCGTGACCTTGAAAGAAGAACAAGGTAATTTTCATTCTCAAACTTGGTTGGGCTCCATCCGAGGAACCAAGCAGCCAAATATGAAGATTCTATACCCTTCAGTTCTTCAGAAGAAGTCATTTGAAGCTTTTAACACATTTGACCCCTGTGACCTTGAAAGAAGAACAAGGTAATTTTCATTCTCAAACTTTGTTGGGCTCCATCCGAGGAACCAATCAGCCAAATATGAAGATTCTATACCTTTTATTTCTTCAGAAGAAGTCGTTTGAAGTTTTTGACAAATTTGACCCCTGTGACCTTGAAAGTAGGTCAAACTAATTTTCTTCCTCAAACTTTGTTGGGCTCTATCCCAGGAAGCCACCAGCCAAATATAAAGATTCTATACCTTTCAGTTCTTCAGAAGAAGTCATTTGAAGCTTTTTTAACATTTGACCCCTGTGACCTTGAAGGTAGGTCAAGGTAATTTTCGTTCTCAAATTTTATTGAGCTCCATCCTAGGTACCAATCAGCCAAATATGAAGATTCTATACCTTTTAGTTCTTCAGAAGAAGTCGTTTAAAGTTTTTGACATATTTGACCCCTGTGACCTTGAAAGTAGGTCAAACTAATTTTCTTCCTTAAACTTTGTTGGGCTCTATCCCAGGAAGCCACCAGCCAAATATAAAGATTATATACCTTTAGTTCCTCAGAAGAAGTCGTTTGAAGTTTTTGACATATTTGAACCCTGTGACCTTTAAAGTAGGTCAAGGTATTTTTAGTTCTCAAACTTTGTAGGGCTCCTACCAACAAAGCTTTCAGCCAAATATCATGACTCTAGGCCTGTCCGTTCTTCAGAAGAAGTTGTTTAAAGGAAAAGTTGACGGACGAGGACGGACGGACGGACGGACGACGGACGCCGCACCACGACATAAGCTCACTTGCCCTTAGGGCAGGTGAGCTAAAAAAAAACAAGAAAAAAGAGTTAAACGAAAAAGGAAAACTTACTTAGCATTAACGCAATATAAAAAACTTACTTAGCATTAACGCAATATAAAGAGTGAACTTTAAATTGTACCTACAGGTTTCCGTAGATTTTATTTTCGGCACAGATGATAATTGTGTCATAAAAACACAATATTATCATGTCATATTTCGAGCTTGACATATATCAAATTCAATTTGCATAAATAGGGTTTGGTATTGCAGGAAATGCTTACGTTTATTTGAAAACAAAATTCAATAAGAGATATAAAAACAACACGGTTCGAGGCATGGTACAATTTTCTAAGCGTATCGTCTTTATTTCAAATGCAAATATATTTCTTTATGAATTAGACACATTGATTAACTATAAGTAATTCTCCTTGTTTATCTCACCTTCAATATTGTTTGTCGTCACAATAAAAATATATTTGCAGCAGAAAGTCAAAAGCTCTCGTCTGCAAAACAGCCAACAATCAATCGGAGTTATCTCCCTTTTGACTTACGACAGCCTATAAATGCCGTTCACTTTCTCGGAACATGTACACAAATATAACGGTAAAAATAATCTTTTTCTGCTGCTTCGATTTCTTCCGATTAATATGTTGTTAATAAATGGTTTTGGAATGAGTTTTATTGAAATATGTTCTTTTGCAACTAGTTTGATGTTAAATAGTAAAATGACTGGACTATTATTATCTTGAAACGAATTATTGATGTCCTCTTTATTATTTGTCAACATGTGTTTGGTAATAATTGCATCATCATTCCAACCATCTGCTAGATATGGACCAAGGACAGACACAATATAGCTTTCTGATGCCACAAGAAAGGACGCCCTTAATGCGTTTTCTTACTTTTAAACCACTTTTCAACTAATATGCAGAGTGCCGACTCAGTCAAGTGATATGGACGAACCCAAATTGACTGTCGGTCAACTGTCTGTTATCGGAGAGATACGTGAAGAGAGAATCTTGCACGTGTCGCTTCAGTATCTTACTTCCAATAGGAAAAACAGAAATAGGCCTGTAATTGTTGACATGAGACCTATCACCAGGTTTGTGCACTGGATTTAAATAGATTAAAAATATAAACATGTGGATTAAAAACGACGTCGCCAGCCAAGTTCAGTAACTGAACAGAGACGCCATATATGCCAATCGAACTCCAAATAATTTGAACAACTTTAGGAAACAACGAAATGGTGTAAACAATCTGAAAAAAGGACAAAAGAATTATTTTATGCGGACATAAACGGCCTTTAAGACAATTACAGTGATACAAATCCTAGAAACTTTTGGAAACTAGTCCGAAGGTTAATAAAATCATCAGACACATCTAATAGTATACGAGTGCGAATAGTTAAGGAGTGCGACTGGAATATAGAAGTGGATGACGTCATAAAGACTAATATACTTAACGATTACTTTGTTTCAATATCTACTCTAGACGATACTAACATTGACGTACCTGTTATAGAATCTAGAACAGACTCGACCATTCCAGACATACCGTTTAATATTAATGACATTATCGACATTATCGACATTCTAAAAAATCGGTAAAGCTGTAGGAAAGGATACTATTAGTCATACCATGCTGAAGAATACCTCTTATTCAGTTGCTTATCCTCTTTCATTGATCTTTCTCTCATCTTTGGAAACTGGATCTTTTCCTAAACAATGGAAACATGCTCTAGTTATGCCGTTTTTTTAAAAAGGCGATAAACAAGACCCTTCAAATAATAGACCCATAGCATTACGAAGTACTATTGGTAAAGCTTTCGAAAGATGAGTCGCTAAATATTTACATAACTACCTTTTAGATAATTCTCTCATATATAAATATCAGTCAGATTTTCAACCAGGTCATTCTACTGTACACCAGCTTATAGAAATATATCATACTATGTGTGACAATCTTGAAAAAACCCAGCCAACTTGTCTAATTTTTTGTGATATTTCTAAGGCGTTTGATCGAGTGTGACATAGGGGACTGGAAGTGAAACTAGCTAGCTATGGAATATCGGGAAAGTTACTGGACTGGTTAATTAATTATGTTACTAAAAGATCTCAACAAGGTTTTTTTTATTGGAAATAGAAGTTCTTCTGTTAAGAGAACAAATGCAGGAGTACCTCAGGGTTCGGTTCTTGGCCCATTGCTATTTATACTATATATTAATGACATAACAGATAATATAGAAAGTCTATCAAAACGTTTTGCTGAGGACAACTCTCTTTTGTATTCGGATAAATCACCACAAGTAATTGAACAAAAAATTAATAATGATCTCGTAAATATACAATTGTGGGCAGATAAGTGGCTTGTTCAATTCAATCCTGCAAAGACAGAGGCTTTAATTATTTCTTATATTGAACTTGATCACCTCATTGAAATTAACTTTAATTATGTAAGAATTGAATTTGTTGAAAACCATAAGCATCTGGGAGTATTCATCAATGCTAACTGTAAATGGACCTATCACATTGATAATATATGTAAAAAAGTGGTTAAACAATTAAGTGTCCTCCGTAAATTGAAATATACCCTGAACCGACGTACACTGAATAAAATATATAGAACATGTATACTTCCTATTCGAGAATATTGTTGCGAACTTTGGGATGGTTGTTCTATTACTGATTCAGACAAATTAGAAAAACTACAACTTGAAGCTGGACGTATTGTCACTGGTTTACCGTCGTTTACTAGTAGACAATCTATATATAATGAAACTGGATGGGATTCTCTAGCCCATCGGAGATCCCGTCGAAAACTTCAATTACTTTTCAAAATCCACAAAAATATAGCAACACTCTACTCCCTTCCCTTGTCGATAAATCTCACTATAATCTTCGAAACGTTAAAAACTACAACTTACCTAACAACAGACTTGAATTATCTAACGTATCCTTTTTTCCTTCTACTGTTAGACTGTGGAACCAGTTACCTACTAGTATACGACGTAGTGTCACGTTCTCATCATTTTGAAACGCCATTCAAGACGTAAACTTGCCTCTTGTACCAAATCCCTTTTTATGGTGATAGGAAAAATAATATTTTGCATACAAAATTAAGAAACCGTTCTAGTACCTGTGACCCGTTCGTGTTAACCTTATTGATTACAAACGTTGTATATGTGGCTTCCCTATTGAAGACACACCATTTCTTTTTTACCTGTGATAAATATAACGAATAAAGAATTAAGAGCTTTATCGTGAACTGAATGAATACATGCCTCTTAATTTAAATCTACTTTTATTTAGAGATACACACTCTTTCGGAACATGAAAACATAACGATATTCATGCATACTCAGCAATACATTCGTGACTCTAACAGATTCCAGTAACCCCCCCCC
>NW_018479997.1:141720-146749 GCF_002113885.1 Mizuhopecten yessoensis | reverse complement strand
CCCCCCCCCTTTTCTCTGTCTCTGTATGTATGTATTATGTCATCTTGTTGTACTATTGTAAATATATGCTTGTAATTTGCTGGGAAAGGGCTCAATATAAGTTTGATAACTTGTGCCCAATCCATTTGCAATAAAATATGTTTAAACTAATTAAACTACGACTAATGAAACGACTGTTTCTGTACGAGTACATGTATATTAGCAAAGCATCCTTCCCCTTTGCACGCGACATTTATTTTTTGTAAAAATACACGATTTCCTGTGTTCTGTGCTCAGCTAAAAGCTCAATGTATTTCATTTGCAGTTCCGTTACCCTGTGTTACGTTCTCAGCTTCGTTTCCCTGTTTTACGTTCTCAGTTCAGTTTCCTGTTTTACGTTCTCAGTTCCGTTTCTTGTTTTCCTTTCTCAGTTCCGTTCCTTTCCTTGTATACGTTCTCAGATCCTTTTCCCTGTGTTACGTTCCCAGCGTTTTCTCTGCGGTATGCTCTCACTTCTGTTTTCGCTGCATTTGGTTCTCAGCTCCTTTACCGATTTTAATTTTACGATATTTTAGATAAATTGTTTCTTTGTTACGTTGTTAATTTATGCTCTTTTTTCAAGTCCATGTTTCCTGTGTAATACTATTAGTTTCGTTTGCTCTTTCTGATGGGCTATACTCCGTTTTCCGTGTGAAGTGTTTGGCTTTGTTTCCTATCTTATATTTGTTTTCGTCTGTTAAGTGTTGTTGTATAACATTTAGTCTCTATGTTACAGGGCTGTGATGATATGTACCGGACTGATACAGGTGCATTGCCTTACACTCCGGTGGTTAGAAACGACTTGGACAACGGTGAAGTGTGATTGACCTAGTCGGTTAAGGAACATATCAACTACCGCGAGACAAAGTCTAATAACTATTCCGTGTATATCACCAGACTGTGTTAATAACATTACGGGATGTTTGATTACAAAATAATAATTACCTATATTTCTGCAGTTCTATTTTGTGCGTACAAGACATCAACTTCTGGCAGTTCTATCATTTGTGTTGAACACATCCAAACCTTCCTATTAAATCGTGTGAATATGGTCTATGATGTGTGGATCTGGATCTTTGATCATGTGTTAATGAGACATCGTCGACAGGTGTTTTATCACGTTTGCGAGTCAGATATGATTCTGGATGTTCTATCATATATTCATTATACACTGACATCGTCGTCAGGTTATTCTATCACATGCATGTGAGATTTGATTTCTGGGTATTCGATCATATGTAAATGAAACATCGTCAGTCTGTTCTTGTGTGAGGTATATGATTTCTGGCTGTGCTATCGCATTTTTATGATGTATGGTTTCTGGCTGTTCCATCATGTGTAAATGAAACATCGTCGTCAAGCTGATCTATCACATATCTGTGATAAACGATTTCTGGCTTTGTTATCGCGTGTGTGGGATACATGTTTTCTTGTTCTATCGCGTGTGTGGGAGACATGCTTTCTGGCTGTTCATTCATGTTTAAACAGTCATCGTAGTCAGACTGTACTATCGCATGTGTGTGATATATGATTTCTGGGTGTTCTTGCCTGCGTATGGAAATGCATTCTTGCTGTTCCTTCATGTTTAAATGAAACATCGTCGTCAGGCTGTACTATCACATAATGTGTGTGATATATAATTTCTTGCTGTTCTGTCGTTTGGGTGCGAGTTAGAATTTCTGGCTGTTCTGCCGTGAGTGTGTGTGTGTAATATTTTTTCTGGTTGTTCCATCATATATATGATCTGAAATATAATATATATAAAAAATCGATCGTTGTCAAGACAGGTTAATCGTGTATTGAAAAACATGACGTCTGGTTGTTTTATCATGTGTTTGGAGACAATGTCGTCTGGTTGATGTATGAAACGCTCAACTCATAAAGATATTTCATGTTTAATTTCTGATTGATAAAGATAAAACGGATTTACAATGTAATGCCGACTCTTGATTCTTGCATTATGGCGCATTTGAAAATGTTCTGTCCCACGTAAGGGGCGATTATATGTGCTTGGCGTCAGTAAATGTACAGGTGTGTGTATTCTATGATGTTCATGCTTTACCTACGATGCTAGTTCAGAAAATAAAATGTTTTTCCAAACAAATGCTATCCATTCCAAGCATGTCTTTTTCAGTAACTTTAACGTAAGCGTTAACACGTCAATTTTCTTTTGTCACCTTTGACCGTGGCGTGAGCCAAAGAAAGAGCAGCTTAACGTATTTCAAGTCATAAGACTTAACTCGGGTGGCCAAGATGAACATATGGTAATAATATTTTATGTACGAGTAAAATCCGTAACAGCAATTTTCTTCCTTGAAACTTGTTTTATACTCATTTTGTAAAAACATTGTGCAAGACACAAGTATAATGTATGAAGAAACAATAACAGCCACGAGTAAGTCGTCTCCATATATATTGGGTAGCGAGACAGCTATATCAAAAACTGTATATGTTGGGTCACCCCTGCTTATATATATAACATAGGAAGTTATGGAAATCAGAAATAATAAGTGTGAAAATTAAGTGTGATGGCAAACGGAACCTCATTAAAAAACACTTATATATGTAGTAGAGTTCCCACAATGGGGTCCCGTGACAACTTTTCCCGGACCAAGTTTTGATAGTTGATTTTAGTCCTTTTGAGGGTGCTGAATTAAATGAGCTGGGGTGAACCTCGTGAAAATGTGGGCTAACTCAGCCAGACGCGAAAATTAAAAATGGCCGCCACTCGTCGTCTGGTATATCAAATACATATCTTTGCTTCAAGATGTCCGTTTTATATGATTTTTGGGTCTATATATATATTTGAAGGGTCAGGAATTTTATTTGTTACTGTAGTATAATAACTTTATTAAAGTAAGCGTAAGATCAAAAAATGGTCTGTTATTTTTTTGCTGCCCAAAACCAGGATAACCGCAAGATGACTGCAAAGGAAAAGACCAGGAGCCGGTTGCTCGAACGTTCATTAAAGTTAACCCTAATTAAAGCATCAATAAGTCTTAATGAGTCATTAAATCGCTAATGATTGATTAGTTAATCTATCGTTAAAAAAGAGTTGTTGGAAACGTCATTTAAGGGATCATTAACTTTTAAGGTTTTAGGTTTAATGATTGATTAACAATTAAAGTCTCCAAATCCTTTGAAATCTGGGAAGGTAAATGGCAAATGAATTTTAACGCCAAAAAATGTTCTATCATCAACATATCTAGAAAGAAAAATCAAATTAAATTTAGCTACTCCCTGCACAATCAAATTTTGGAAAATTTAGACTCTAGCAAATACCTAGGGTTCACTTTCACCTCAGACCTAAATTGGGATAAACACATACAATCAATGCCAACAAGGCAAATAGGACACTGGGATTTCTGCGTCGCAACATGTCATCATGCACCAGAAAAGTCAAAACCCAGACATTCATCACACTAGTAAGACCATCACTAGAATATGCAGCCACTTGCTGGGACCCTTTTATTTCAGACCAGGCCATAGTAATTGAAAATGTACAGCGTAGGGCTGCCAGATACATATTTAATGATCATAGATCTAGAGAGCCTGGATGTGTCACCAGCATGATAAATATACTTAACTGGGAGCCCCTAGCCCAGCGAAGAGCAAAAGCCAGGCTCATGATGTTATATAAAAAAAAACCCGGACATGTAGCTATTGAACCATCCCAATTCATAACATCAGGCGACAGGAGAACCATAGGGGGCCCACATAATTAATCAAATATCAATTCACACAAATTTGTATAAATATTCATTCTTCCCTAGAACTATTGTAAACTGGAATTCGCTACCATCATCCCTAGCACAGGGGCCAAACCTGAACTCTTTCAGGTCTGCCCTTGCTAGTTTCAACCTTCCATAAAGTGTTTTCTGTTTTTATCTTATAGTACAAATTAACAAAAATAGTTGTTTTTAACATTTTTAATGCCACCTCCCAGGATCAAGTGCACTCAAACATTTGAGTCTGATCCTTGTAAAGGAAGATGAAGAAGAAAGCTTCATTAGTGTGGGGATTCCCTCTTCCCATAATGCATGTGCAGTATCCCATGTCAACATTCAAGATGGCAAATTCCAAGCGACCAAGGGGGGAAAACTTTGACGGGGAGGAAATAATGCTATTGACAGAGTTGGTTGAAACGAGCATAGGTATTTTGAACTCTAAATTGACCAACACAGTGAAAACATGCCATTTGGGTCGATATCGCAGAAAAAATAAGTTCCCTCGGGAAATGTTTACGTAGTGATAAGGATGTTAAGACCAAGTGATCAAGTATTACAACGTTTGCAAAGAAGGAGTTTTCCGCCCACCAAACATACAGAAAGGGAACCGGAGGTGTACCATTCCCTAAACCGATGGATTCAACAATAGAGCGGATCGTCGAGATTTTCAAAGACTCTCCAAACTTCATTGGTTTAGATGGCGTTGAATCCCCGGCACCGACAGAAGAAGGTACACATGAATTTTAAAAATAGAATTGACCGAGTAAATATCGTTTATTTATGGTTTTCACGGACGTTAAAAAAAAAATTGGTAAATGCCTACACGGGGAGTGATGGAAGAATACAACAATCAAAAATGTTTTCTACCGTTCTTAAGTTTCATGTATCATAACTGTGACGTCACTTAAAAATTGAACGGTTCGGAAAGGAGCACCTGTCTTCTTCAGTTATTTCATAATCATTCATAGGCGGATCCATGGAGTGTGTGTGTGTGTGAGTGTGTGTAAAATGTCAAAATGTCGCAGAAAAGACAGTGACTTTTTAGAGTGGAAAAGGGGCTGTTAAACACGCAGCAAATGCATCAATGAAACGAAGTTGTGGGTAATATACATAAAAATTATATACTTACGATGACGAAGAATGCAAAATATATACACACACTGTAATACACCTTTCCTTTGAGTCGTCTATCTTCCTTCAACCGCCGCCTGATCTTCTTCCATGCACGAATGCACTGCCATTGGTGCGGGGGGTGGGGGGGTGGGGGGGGGTCGGGCCCCCCC
>NW_018479997.1:135701-138558 GCF_002113885.1 Mizuhopecten yessoensis | reverse complement strand
ATTTTTTTTATGAAAAAGTGTTTCTCTCACTTTTTTTCATATCTGTGTACATATTCTCAACATACCGAGCAAATACTCTCGTTTTTTTGTTAATTATCTAAAGAAAGTCGAAAATCGGCAATTCAACCATAGGCTAATTCAACCCAACATTTGAAAATGTTCCACCACTTACATTTTGATGATTTTTCCTCTCATCAATAGCATATTACGTACTGTTTAATAGGATAAAAATTGGTTTGCATCCAACGCCCATAAAAGGGTGTATTCTCTAAAAAACACAGTTTTTGTGTCTAAAATGTTATCATCGAAAATGGCATTTTTGAGATTGTTTCTTCCATAAAACAGCCAAATGGCGCGATGGAAACATGATTTTTTGTCACAATCATGCCATGAATGTATTCTTTACGGTGACTATCATTTGATTAGATTTTCATTAATATTTTACATAACATGCACATTTTATCCACACTTAGACAGCTTCTGAAAGGTACAACTTTGAGGAGCCATAAAAAAACAAACCAAGTGACCTAAATCTTTATACTTTATAGATTTGTGACCACAACGGCATGGGCATTGCACCATCAACAGGAAATTTTGGAAACCGGCCCTTTATAGTTTAAAACAAAAATGCGTGGGAGGACTCCTGGTCAAATGCAAAACACCATTTCTCTCCAATCGCTCTCATGAGCCAATTAATGTAACACGACTTAAATGTCATCCTCCCCATGATGAGGCAACACGTGTTATCATTTTATGAAGCCGTGACTGACCATTAACTGACCACAAAATAAACGTATATATTTTGAAACAACATATGACCCCGTCAAACAGGTTAACCAACAATCTAAAAATACATAACTATGACAAGTCTCACGTATACATACATCACAGGCTCTTGCAAAAATGCTCGAAAGAGATATATAATAATGTAAACGGCTAAAGCTTATATATAATATCATTAAATAAAATGAATAACGCGCAGCAAAAAAACATGTTGGACCCCCAATGTATGTAGCACTCCCATAAACGTTACGAAAAGGACAAACACTCCTTAAGTGGTTGTATGTTGCATTATATAATTAACAAATCGTTTTTTAATCAGACCCTGATCAAACATACGTGATGGAGGTATATAGCAGTCGCAGCGAGTCCGACCTTCTTGCAGCATCCTTTTGCGATGTACAAGTGTTGGATTCACTCTTGACTTCACAAGCGACCACCGACACTGTGATGGCGACGACGACGGCGACGGAGACGGCTACAGTACGAGCAGATCCCAAAATCGTTCCACACGCAACGCCTGCTAATTGTTCAGACTGCTGTTCCCCTATATAAGCTGAACTGCCTCCTGTCTCCCCGGATCCTATCCCTATACAAGGGTCCAGCCAGTCACAGGACGTAAGTTAAATGGGAGGAAATTTATTTTAATAACTAATTCACATTGAAATACATGTACATGTATAGCATCTTACTGATAGGCGGTTTTTTAAGGCGCCGGTTATCTTTACATATTTCCGTCAATCTACTTATTTTCTATTAAAATTAAATTTCATTTTTACATTCCTTAGTCTAGTTAATGTGGCGTTTTTATTTACAGAAATTAATGTATAATGTGTCTAATTGCTTATACATTCAGAAGCGAGATAAGGAGCTCGAGGTCATAGCCCCATTAAGACGAAGGACAATGAAGACTTCAGATTTGCGGGAACAGAAGCGGAAACTGGTTCTACAGTGTGAACACCTAGAGCTGCTGAACAAGAAGCTGAGGCGGGAGCTACAGGAATAATGACAAATTGAGATTTCGAACATATGATTACATGTGTGTTCGTATGTTCTGGGTTGTTTTGTTTGCGCGTGCTGCTGTTTCTATAGTGTGTCATGTGTGGTACAGTGATCACGATAACTAAACTAGACAATGTATTAAATAATTTAGAATTGATTTATTTTTATTATGAAAGAAGTTAAAAAGGATCAGGCAGATGTTGTTTCAGCAACGTTCTCTGGTCTTGTATGCAGGATAAGACACAGAACGGTTCTCAGTCTAACCAAAATAGGTTGCTGTAATGTGGCACCTTACTGACTGACCATCTTGATGTCCGTTGTAGACATCATTACTCGATATTTCATCGGCCTCGATCGACTGCAGCATCCAACTCGGGTTCGCCCATTGTAATCGCCAAATTGTGCAAAACGGCACAAGCACCTATTGATTTAAAAGAAAATATTTGTATTACAGGCGTATTTCTGTGATACCATAAGCATTAATGAGTATCACTGTTAGGCTGATATGGACTGACGGGATGTTTCTTATTCTATTTCAGAACGGTACAAACACAACGTAGCAGAAGTTAGCCTATTATCACTAAGTAACGACTATGACGTCACCCGTTAATACAGTACCGGTATTATCTGTTAATACGTGGATTCCGTACTTACCTATGATAACACATACTCATCCTAGTTCGTTTATGATATCCGTTAAAACGTTCCTGCTGGATAGAGGCTGGTCTCGGGTAAGGCGTCATTAAGTATTTTTGGCAGGCATAGCCATTGTCCCCTAATATTAAACCATCCGTCATGGTCCTGTGGTGGACCTCTAGGTATTGTTTGATATCCGACATCCAAAATAAGACCCTGCAGGTAGGGCGTAAGAATTGTACCTGCTGCCCCCAATTGCATGATCGTAAGAGGCGACTAAATTTGGGACCTTATCTCTTCTCTCCTTTCTAAATAACTTTCTTCTTCCTAATGTCTCCCTTGACAATGCCTCACTTTTGGCCATTTGTTGAGCGTTCGCCCCTGTGAGGAAGGCTTTGGGTTCTGTCCCCTGGCCGAGACATACCAAAGTCTTTAAAAA
>NW_018479997.1:95160-134552 GCF_002113885.1 Mizuhopecten yessoensis | reverse complement strand
TCGGCAGTATGTTTCAGTGAGGTAGCACTATAAAGTCGGCATCAGTTCCGCGCTATCACAAGGAGACAAACACGAACATATCGCAGCCTCCCAAAATACACACACATACACTACACGCATGCATCTTGCACACAGGGGAGGCCGTCCTTATATGACCTTAGCTGTTAATAGGACGTTAAACAAAATCAAACAAACAAACAAACGAGATTTCCGAAAGGGAAAAAAATGGATGCGCCATTACAAACAAGTGATGGTAAGACACCCATAAAATTGGCAGCTAGTAGGTGCTGTCTGTTGTGTGCAAGGACAAATAAGAGACTATATTGTCTTACGAAGCAAAAACCTGTAAGCGAGGAGTATGCTGCCATAGTGGAAACCTGCACAGGAAGGTTACTAGCGGTGGAGTTAAGGGAATTTATGTACATTTGTGAAAGTTGCATGAATACTAGCAGGAAATTCTTTGAGTTTGTAAAAACTAGCATAGAAAACATAGATAAATTTTCCGAATCCTGCAAGAAAACCAAACCAACACCATCTTCCACCCCAAAATCGAAAACAAGCGTAGCTGATAGATTAAGTAAATCCATCGTAAAAATTAAACAACTACAGATCAGTGAAGCAGGTAACTGCATGAAACCAGGGGGGAAAGCTGTAGTAAAGTTGAGTTTCAATACGGATGAGATTCAGGACGAAGATTTAGATGTTAAACCATAAGACACTATCGATGATCATAGTTATTGTAGTGTGAGCAGTGACACTACACACGCTAGTACAGTTAATGATAAACTTAAGTCTGTTCTGGCTCAAAAGACACCATCAGAAGGTCTTTTGAGTGTGAATAAAATTCATGTGTGAGTGAAGATTGATAGCCAGCTAAAAGATCTCGGTAAATTTGGAAGATGGTGACTAAAAGTCTACATGTTTCATTGATCAGACAACCAGTGCTGTTTGGAAAAAGAACAGGTCTGCTGAATCACACTGCATGACCATAATTTCGTTTGGTTTTATTTTGTTTAACGTCCTATTAACAGCTAAGGTCATTTAATGACGGCCTCCCCTGTGTGCAAGATGCATGCATGTGTGTGTATTTTGGGAGGCTGCGATATGTTTGTGTTTGTCTCCTTGTGATAGCGCGGAACAAATGACGACTCACTGAAACATACTGCCGCAGACAACCATCAGGACGCCCCACCCGGTCACATGATGCATTACGAAGCAGTCGTCCCACTCCTAATTTGCTGAGCGTTAAGCAGGAGTAGAAACTACCAATTTAAAGACTTGGGTATGTCTTGGCCAGGGGACAGAACCCAAAGCCTTCCTTACAGGGGCGAACGCTAAACAAATAGCCAAAAGTGAGGCATTGTCAAGGGAGACATAAGAAAGAAGAAAGCTATTTAGAAAGGAGAGAAGAGATCCATAAGATAGCCCCTGCATAATTGGGGGATTTCGTCCGTGTCTCCTACAAAGGGGAAATGGAAGAGACAAAAAGTGATCTGCGTCCCCCCATTACAACACTTCAAATAATTTCCATTTCCTTCCTATAGCGTCTTCTTTCTTTTCTAACTACTTGCTGTTTAGGGCGGCGACTGCCTTGACATCCGTCCTCATGTTAACCATTGGGAATTTGCTTTTGTGCTCTCTATTTGGGGACATAAAAGCGACCAAAATATATCTGCTGCACCAATTGCAAGATTTGAGATTTGTATTATATTTCTTTTTGATTCCAACTACCCTTTATACCATTGCGCCTTGCTTGGCAACACCTTACTTTTGGCTTTAACGTTGAACGTTGAGAGTTTTTGTTATATTTTTGCCTAATCAGGGTGCAAATCCGTTTTAAGTAGCCAAATTTATAATGTAATTTTCAATGTTGACTGGGGGGGGGGGGGGGGGGGTGTGTAACGGGGTCAGCATAGTCAGGTACGGCTACCACTAATTATAAGTTACCAACTTGGAACCTGTCATGGTTATGTTTCATGTCTTTAAAGCTTCCTTACTTGTATCGTCATTAATTTATGGCGACTCAGGGACCTAATAAAGTGTACGGGGTCAGTTTACATTTTGGTCGTTCGAAAACACCGCTGTAGACAGAAGTTTTGCGGATCACTTGTTGTCAATGATATGAAACGTAGGCTGTGATTGCTAGAGACGAGAACGAGACAAACAGCGACAATCATCGTATCTACACCCTCGTGCGACTCCGGGACGGGGACACCCTTGTACCAGGTGTTCCATATCACCTTCAACCACAAATAGCTTTTTAACAAATAAATACTCTTAATTTATATCCAGTCAAAGACGGATTAGCCATCAACTATGGATTAGTCATCAACTATGGATTAGTACTGGGCTATCTTAGTTCGTAGTCAATTTGGGAATATCGTAAGGCCTGAGCATTTAAATAGCATGACAACTTTATTTTACAGATGGAAGCGTTACTTTATGACGGGGATGAAGCGCAGCGGGAAGGGAGCCCTGAAGGGTGGAGAGCATGCCATGCCCAGCCTGCCACAGCCTTGGGCCATTCCTTAAACAACAGCGACTAATGGATCATTGGGTGAGGATCCACGTGAGAAGGATCAAGTTGCAGGAGTGCACTTGATGTCGGCGGCAGTTTAGTGCAGGGCCCATATCCGGCAGGTGCACTCCATCATGTATTGAAATCGACCTAAACGATATAAGTAGGTCGCATCGGGTCGGCCCCAGATCTTCACTACAACCCCGCGATATCATCGTCCGGTTCCTCTCCTACAGAATCAGAGCCCAGATATACGAAGCTAGGTTATGTCTCTTCAAGAAACCTGTCGACGATGAGCAGCCTCCAGCTGAGACCCAGCCATCCGCGGTCGTGAACGCATCTACCACCTCGCCCAAATCTGTCGCTCACCCAGCTCTACCGAAACTTTTTCTTACGGAGGCCCTCACCAGTCAGCGTGCCAAGATTTACGCTAAGACACGTTTTCTCAAGAGCAGGAAACTCATCAGCAGCACCTGGACCAAAGACGGCAGGATTGTAATTCGTAGTAACACCGGAGAAAAAGCTACTGTCACTACCCTGTCTGAATTATCCTCATACCCCGATCCTCCTATTCGCCAAAATCGAACTGGCTCCAAACCCTCATCTGCTGAATTCCTCACTCCTAGACGTACTTACAGCAAATTCAGAAACCAGTCCACCGCCAGTACAGCTGTTTCCAACCTGTTCACCCCTCTGCCAAAGGAAATAACTGTTTACCATATATTTTCATCATGTCGTTTATAGTGTTTCATAAGTAGTCTATAACTACATTATTCCATTATCTCCCAATTTATACATATATTAATTGATATTCAATCGAGCTAGAGGATACTAGGGAGAAATGAGTATTTTTGCTATCAGCATTTTTATTGTACTACATTATCTTATATTGATATACACAACCAGAGACATACCATCCACATCCCCTCCATGTGTATAATGTATATATATATTTATATGAAATACAAGTATATTTTGTACCTTGATTTTCCTGGAAGGTATGAAGGAGTTGTAATTTCTAGTCTGTATCCATTTCTTTCTTTCCCATATATCCAAACATGCATGACACATATGTCCATGCCCATGGCATGAAGAGTGTGTATATTATATGTTTATGAGAAGTTTATCAATTTGTTTGTTTGTTTGTTTGATTTTGTTTAACGTCCTATTAACAGCTAAGGTCATTTAAGGACGGCCTCCCCTGTGTGCAAGATGCATGCGTGTAGTGTGTGTGTGTATTTTGGGAGGCTGCGATATGTTCGTGTTTGTCTCCTTGTGATAGCGCGGAACTGATGCCGACTTTATAGTGCTACCCCACTGAAACATACTGCCGAAGACACCCAGCAGGACGCCCCACCCGGTCACATTATACTGACAACGGGCGAACCAGTCGTCCCACTCCTAACTTGCTGAGCGTTAAGCAGGAGTAGAAACTACCAATGTTAAAGACTTTGGTATGTCTCGGCCAGGGGACAGAACCCAAAGCCTTCCTCACAGGGGCGGACGCTCAACAAATGGCCAAAAGTGAGGCATTGTCAAGGGAGACATTAGGAAGAAAAAGTTATTTAGAAAGGAGAGAAGAGACAAGGTCCCAAATTTAGTCGCCTCTTACGATCATGCAATTGGGGGCAGCAGGTACAATTCTTATGCCCTACCTGCAGGGTAGAGAAGAAGTTTATCAAACCAATCTTGCTAAAATCAATAAATCTGAACTTATGCTAAGTCTACATCCTTGATCATATCAATCCATAGATCTCGATCACTTCTATGATAAACCACAACTCATAAGAATGTACCCCCCCCCCCCCTTCCTAAGTATAATGCAATATTATCTGTATACTAAATTAATGTTTTGTCAATGCCAGATGACTATCGGCAACCGAAAGGCTTATATAGTAGTTTCAACGTATACTACGGTATATATATATAGTACTGACAACCATATATGTCAACCTTACTTTAGAATACCAGTGTACATGTGGTGTGTTACATTATCTGTCCAATTCTCCTTGGTATCTACTTATTAGATACATTTCCTATCCAGGTTACCGAATCGTGATCAATGCTAATCCTTATTGTCGACCAATAGTAGTAGCAAACTCTTTCATAATCACTGTACAAGAGCTGACGTATCCCTTGTATAAGTGAAACTGACATTCTTCTGTTTTGACTAGCACATATCTCCTGCCATCCTTGCAACAATACTAGATCAAGTCTCATGTGTACAGCAACTACTTTTAGTGTCAATCTTACCTTATTAAACATTAAATATTAGTAAGGTTATCTAGCCTCTCTCAATATTCATCATGCATTTTCTTAGTTTTCCCTCGTGGTTAAATCCATTGTTTTTAACGAAAATCCTCAATGTTTACAAACAATTAATGGTCTGCTGCCCAAACTGAAAAGTCATGTATTCATCGACCTACGTGCGTATGTTATGTGTCGCGCGCAACCACGCGTGATTACACGCACGGTGTCCTAAATATTACCTACCTAATTGAACACATAAGAATACACCATAGCTAACATTGTGTTATAGACTATATGAGCATGGTGTAATATTCTTGCACAAATCTAATTAAGCTCATTACCAGGAAAATTTACTCAATTACTTATTCACATACTTCTTTAGGCGGATAATGTTTAAACCACAAAGATATTGTACAAAATCTTTATCATAGAAATGTTTGTATTAAATATGATTGTATTATAGTATAAAAAGCTTCCGTACACCATGTGTTGCGTCTGATGGAGAAAACTTACGATTCCTCCACCACTATAGATATCATGTATGTATTTTTGTTACCAACTGTGTATCCCTTCTTAGAAACCCTACATCCCCTTCCCAAACCCCCTGCTTAACAATCATTTGCCAGCCATGGATGTATTCTTGCCGGATCACAGACTCGAGTGCCTTTTGAAACAGCTCCAGATCTTAATCTTTGTCATTTTTGACAATGGGTAAGTTTTCTCTTGTTTCAATATTAAATGCGCTTGAGTCTGTTCATTAATTTTCATCCCTATATTTATATCGCCAGGTATGTATGCTGCCAAAACAATGCCACCCTTCTTACCTAAACAACAGCCTAATAACTTCAATATTAAGTAGTTATGTAGATTGGAATAACCTATCATTTATATACATTATCATGCTCATGTTATTGACAGTATCGTCTGATATAGAGGAAAACCCAGGTCCCTTAGGAAATCTCGATATTGTCCATTTAAATTCTCGATCTATACGTACTAAAACTGACTTAATTGAAGCTGAACTAAATAACAATGACATCTGTATCACTGAATCGCATCTTAAACCTGAAATCCCAAACAAGGATATTATTATTGATTCTCATTCGAGACAGAATTAATAGACAGGGAGGTAGTGTACTGGTTTATTATAAAGATTCTGTTTTAACCAAAAGGAGACATGATTTTGAAATAGATGATATTGAACTACTATGGTTGGAAGAAACTATCAACAAACATACATTTTTATTAGGCTATCTATACAGGATGGCATACTTGAAAAAGCATCAGACCTTTCTCTAGATATTTTATTAGTAGGGGACAATTATGTTAATCTTCTTTCTCTTCAACCAACTTCCCACCTATCAAATCTTTCTAAATTTAACTGATACAATCTAATAAATGAACCCACGCGTATTACACCAGGAAGCTCTAGTTGCATCGACTTTGTATTTACAAATAGAAATATTATAAGAGGTACACAAGTAGGCGATCCATTTTGTAGTGATCATTCTCCAGTACATATTAGTATATCATTTTGTGTATTTAAGCAAAACTCTTATATAAAGGAAATCTGGCAATATGACGCTGCTGATTTTAATCAAATGAATGAATGTCTACTAAATATGGATTGGCAACATTAAGGTAACCAATCCGATTCGAATGAATTTAGTATCATCATAAATAATGCAATCACCGAGCAGATGGAAAGATATACACCATGTAAAACTATTACAGTAAGACCAAATGATAAATCTTGGACGAACCATAACATTAAAACTAAAATGAAGCAAAGAAATAGAATTCATAAAAAGGCAAAAGTAACCAATAACCCTGACCACTGGACGCGCTTTAGAATAATTAAAAATGAAGTAATCAGCCTTATTCGAGAAGCAAAATCTAGTTTCATTGTTAAACTTCAAAATGCTCTTGATAATAAAAGTATACCCCCTATAAGTCATCCACTACCCCCTTGAAACTTGAACTTCCTGATGATGTAATTGTGGAACTTCCTTACTCCATATCAAATATTCAAATAACTTGTCAGGATGTCAAAGATCAGTTAGAAAAAAAGAACGAAAAAAAACCCATCTGGACCTGATGGCTTAGTTCCTAAGGTTATTAAAAAGTTAGCACCATCTCTTATTCTGGCACTTAAACTATTATTTAACAAAACTTTAGACTCTAGTCTTCTGCCGAACTACTGGAAAATGGCTAATATTAATGCTATTTTCAAAGGCAGTGGCTCTAGGAGTAATACTGCTAACTATAGACCAATTTCTATTACCTCTTGTATTGTAAACTTATTGAAAATATTTTATTCAAATACCTATACAACTATCTTATATCTAATAACACTTTACCGAACAATCAGTCCGGCTTTAGACCAGGTGACTCCACTGTAAACCAACTATTATATATTTATCATGAAATATCAAAAAAAATAGACACAGGTAAAGAAGTTAGGTTTGTATTTTGTGATATAAGCAAGGCCTTTGATAGAGTTTGGCATACAGGGCTTGTTAAAAAATTAAGTGATTATGGAATCAAAGGTAAATGATTATCTTGGATCCATAACTACATTTCTGATAGGAATCAACGAGTAAGTACTGAAGGTTTCTATTCCCCATACTTAACTGTTAATGCAGGAGGCCCCCCGGGATCAGTTCTGAGTCCGTTATTATTTTTATTAGATATAAATGACATTACTGATCTTGTTTCAAGTAAAGTAAAACTCTTTGCTGATGATACCTCCCTATATGGCATTGTTGATAACAATCCTGATCAGTCTGCACAATTTCTTACATATGATTTAAAACATATTAGTGAATGAGCTTAACTATGGGATGTAAATTTCAATCCAAGAAAAACAAAATCTGTATTATTCTCCAGGA
The DNA here is from genome assembly GCF_002113885.1 of Mizuhopecten yessoensis. Lineage (NCBI taxonomy): Eukaryota > Metazoa > Mollusca > Bivalvia > Pectinida > Pectinidae > Mizuhopecten > Mizuhopecten yessoensis. The sequence goes on along the minus strand of NW_018479997.1, from coordinate 126,893 downwards.
AAAAAGAAGTTGCTTTACCACCAATTTTATTTCAAAATGATGTAATTTCTAATGAATCCACTCATAAACACTTAGGTGTGACTCTTAATGAAAATGGTACCTGGGAATCCCATATACAAACTATTTATGAAAAAACATATACCAGAATAAATATACTACGCTGTTTGAAATATAAACTTAGCAGAGAAACTCTTATAAAAATATATTTTGCATTCATAAGACCTTTACTTGAATATGCTGATGTAATTTGGAATAATTGTACAACCCAACTATTTTTTTTACTAGAATCTATCCTCCTGGAAGCAGCAAGAATTATAACAGGGCTGAGAAGAGGAACATCTCATCACTTACTTTATAGGGAATTAGGGTGGGAACCATTAGAAATTCGTCGGAAAAATCATCAATTGATCTTAATGTACAAAATAATACATGGCCATGCACCTTTATACTTGAAAGAATCAATCATCCCTTTTATTAACAATAATGAAGCAAATATACATTCATTGGGTAGAAATAGAATAGTTAGCCCTCCACTTTGTAGATCATAGGTTTTTTTCCTTCAATGCTCCGAGAGTTTAATAAACTCTCACCTACTACAGTACAAGCAACCTCCCTTAACATTTTTAAGAAACTTATAAACATGTCAAATATCAGTGAAGAGGAAGATGTGAGCGTTTCAAATGTATTAAAAAATAAAGGATCAAGGAAGGGTAATATCATACTTTGTCAGCTTGGAAATGGATGTAGCAACTTAAATTTTGACCTATATATTGATCATTTAAAAGATAATCCTATGTGTTCTTGTGATTTAAATCATGAAACTGTCTCACATTTTTTTCGTCACTGTCCTCTGTTTTCAGTCCAAAGAGCATTACTAAAAAATGAACTTGAACTTATTGGAAACCATAACCATTTTCATCTCACCAACTTACTATATGACTGTCAAATATGTAACGACGATGTAAATATGGAAATTCTTGACTCTGTTCTTAAATATATAGTTAAAACTAACAGATTTGTTGAATATCGAGTATAATACCAGGCAATTTGACACATTTTGAGTTAATATATATGCATATTATATATATTTGTATATAATAACACTTATTTATAAAAACAACAACCATTCGTACAGGAGTGCATCTCTGGCTGGTTATCATGATATTGTTATGCTTTCCTTTTATATTCTCCCATACTACTTATATCTTTAATTTTTAGTGTACATACTTAAGATCTGCATTTTTTCCATATATGTACTTAAATGCATTACTGTGAATTATACCGCAGTAATATTTACTCTGGATCCTGTATAGTGTTCAGTTGAAGACCTTAGCGTAACACAAGGACTGTGCGGTCTTCAATCTGATATTATAGCTTGTATACTACATGTATATGCGGTCTATAACCAATATATATATATATATATATTATATAAAGAAAAAATAAGGATCATTTTTCTGATTTATAACATTTTTCTTTATATAATATTTATTCGTCTGTAAGGATCATTTTTCTGATTTATAATATATGTATATATATATATATATATATATATATATTAAAAAAATAGATTAACGACCGACTAAAAAACTAGCTGCTTTCACCTTTCACATGGCTCTTCAGATTTATTCAAAAGAACAACGTCGTGACGTCACAATTACATGTCATCACACTACAATAGTAACGTGACGTCACGAAGTAAACAAGATTTAGCGTAAAATTTTACTGTGGCCTGTTGAGACTTGATTTTAATATTTTGATTAGCTGGTCTTCTTTCGTTTCTTTAAAAATAGTGTCTCATGAAAATAGTTGATACAAAGGTAATACATTAAATTTATCTCCAGCACATTTATGAATATGTTTGTACATTACATTTATCTCCAGCATATATATATATAGTTTTACCTTCGTTGTATATTGAAGACTAAATCTAATTAATACACTATTCTATGGTAGTAATCCCCAACCCCAACCCACAGCATATTTTACATAATAACCTCCTAATTCTGTAAATATCTAATTAGAATTAAGTACATAATTGGCAGTAGAACTAAAGACAATATGTAGAGGAAATATGATCAGAATTTAGGCAATTTCATTTGTGATCATATTATATATAACTTTCTATGGACCCTATTTACCTGCAATTTTCCTCTATACCAAAATATGCACACTAATAACCAAATATAATGGATACACAAATATATTATTACAAAATAAAATGTATGTTGATTAAATGTACCAGAAATTAAATCATCGAGCAAATTCGTACACATTCATATTGTATCCGTTACTAAATAGTTATGCTTATATCATATTATTTAACATCAGGTGCATGAGGTCTTAGAAATGAACAGTACTGTACATTTATTTTTGCAGTGACATATTGTCTAAAAAAAAAAAGAGAAACAAATAATTCTAACGCCAAATATGTTACTGATTTAAAATGGTTATTTTTTGACAGTAAGCAAAATCTTATTATTATAAAATCAATCCATAATGTCAATATATCTACCATCAATGGAGAGAACTTATAAAGGCTATAAGCCTGTTGTACAATCCTTTTGACAGTGTAACATTCTTCGATGTCAGTAAAATATGTTGAAATGAAAAATGCACTCCAACAAGGATGCCTTCATGATGAAGAGGGACAAGGTAAACACACTAACTTTAGGAATCCGGTAGCTAGGAGACCACCCATGCACCAACCAGAATGGAAGAGGTGCCAGAGACGGAGAGCCAGACGGGAGTGGAAGGGGAACCCGGCTGTTCAATTCGGAGGCGTCTCCCAGGGCGTGAACAGACTGCTTAGGCATAGTATACGCCGGACGGTCTGGTTTCCCCCGCGGGATACCTCCGCCATAAACTGTCGTGATGAGCGAGGTTTGTACAATTTTGAATCCCCACCACCTAAGGATGCTGCCAGTCAAATATGGTTGATATCCATCGCTTAGTTCGAGAGAAGAAGTCGCTAATAGCAATAAAGCCAAATTGCCCACTTTTGGCCCCGCCTCTAAGCCCCCTGGGGGGTCAGCCCCACGATTTGTACAATTTTGAATCCCCACCGCCTAGGCGTGCTGCCAGTCAAATATGGTTGATATCCATCACCTAGTTCCAGAGGAGAAGTCGCTTAAAGCAATATAGCCTAATTGGCCCCGCCCCTCAGCCCCACGATTTGTCCAATTTTGAATCCCCGCCACCCAGGGATGCTTCCAGCCAAATTTAGTTAAATTCCAATCAGTGGTTAAGAAGAAGAAGTCGTTTAAAGCAATTGTTGACGTACAGACGACGGGCGACGGACGGACGACGGACGCCACGGTAAGGCATAAGCTCACCTTGGTCCTTCGGACCAGGTGAGCTAAAAATCAGTCCCAAAAAATGTGGTGGAATGTATTTATTTCGCACAACATGTGTACCCAAAAAGGTCAGGGCATAAGACACCTCCCTGACGTCCATCGGAATGCAGTCTGTTCTACACTGTCACTTAAATAACCTTACCGTGTCCTACCTTACTATAAACCAACAACACCATACCTGCGATTGCCTGTCACACAGAAGCACTGGAGCGGCGTTTAATCATGATCACATCAATTTAATACACATTTAAATCCCATACATGCATATCTCTCTTTGCACAATCCTATCAACTAAACCTTGCAAATGCACCTTGTAGGTTGAAATGCACCCTGGGCTAAAAACCAGAGAGAAGACTACATCAGCCTAAAAACTGGAAAACCGTGGACGCCTATCACTATATCAATCATGATAACATATTCTCTAAAATATCTGCAATCGGTTAACTTTGATTTATGGACAACAGTCACAAAATAAAATTAAGCTATTGATCGCTACAGTAAGCAGTCTAGTTCTCAAAACAAACTATCCGTGCATCTTTACTCATCCTTTACACTACAAGCATTTACATATTAATACAATTTATAATTTTTGCTGAAAAATATTAATGAAAGAAACCCAACCGTCTGGTCATGTTAACAGGCTAGAACGACCCGGCTCCACGCTCTCCCACCCTTACCGTCACCTGCACGTGCAACGGCACCTCGTTACACCAAGCCTATCAAATTACAGCTCCTAGCGAATACGAACAGAAATATATTTCCTGCTATTACTGCGAACCGCAGGAAAATACCAATACAGATGATTACATGCAATTGGTAAGAATTCGTTGCAATTAAGTTAGGTCACAAAAATTTCGAATTTGCTTCATCACTTGGCGTGATTGATAAAGTTTTTGTTAACGATCAATGTTGAGGTCAAATGGAATATCCTTTTCACTTAGAATTTGTTATTATACATTTTGTTATCGTTTTTCATACATTTTATCAACAGACTTTCGTTTTTACATTGTGTTTAGAGGATATGTCATACTCATTTGTTAATGAATTGGTAAAGGTCTCCATCGTTAATGTAAAGGTACACGGAATCTAAAAAGAAATCCATAAAATAAATGGCTTTTTGGATATACTGACTAAAAGTGGCATATATTGCCCAAATGAAGAACTTAGTATTTGTACGAAGTGCTACAAAAGGTAGCTGTGCAAAAGAGAACCTGAAACAGAACGTTTTGAAGATGAAACTACTAGAAACTTTCCTCTCTTACCAATCAAGGATCTGTTTTATGGGTCCTGTTCACATAACTAATGTTCTCTTTGTTTTCACAATTTTAATTCAAATGGAAGCAAATCCACATTTTTGCAAAAACGTGCCAGGCATCAGCTAATTTTCACACTAATTGTAGTGTTCTGCGTCATCACGTGTACGGTCATTTCATCTTATTGGCAATGACCTGAACCCTTGTACACAGGTTACCAAAATAAATCTGCTTTACCCATTGCAATATTTGGGATCTTTATCTTTCTACTTCTAACCACCCCTGTAGGTGGGGGATCGAGAAAAATACACCTGCTGTTACCCATGGCATGTGTATCGTAGGAGGCGACTAATGCGTAACCCCCTGCAGAATTGGGGATTTGCTTTGGTGTCCTCTATTTGGAAACACAAAAGCGACCAAAAAAAACAGCTACGCCCATCCATTGCAATATTTGGGATCTTTCTCTTTCTTTCTACTTCTAAATTCCTTTATTAGCTCACCTAGTCCATACCGCGTCGTCCGTCCGTCGCCCGTCAACAATAAAGGGGTCAATTTGTCTATATTGCTTCAAGCGACTTCTCTGGAACTAAAAGATGGATATCAACCATATTTTACTGGAAGCATCCCTAGGTAGTGGGGATGCAAAATTGTACAAATGGTGGGGCTGGCCCTCAAGGGAACTGAGGGGCGGGACCAAAAGGGGGCAATTTGCCTAAATTGCTATAATGACTTCTTCTGTAGAACTTTGCACTGGATATCTATCATATTTCGTAAGAAGCACTCATGAGAGGCGGGGATTCAAAAGTGTACAAAATATGTATTTGGCTATATTGCTTTAAGCGACTTTTCGTCTGGAACTAAGAGATTGATATCAATCATATTTGACTGGAAGTTTTGTTTTTGTTTTTGTTTGTATTGTTTAACGGCCCATCGACAATGTAAGTAATGTAGGGCCAACAAAACTGTAAAAAGAGACATTCACGAAAATAAACACATCAAACCAAAACGTAATAGCTAAAAATATGTCAAGGATTAAAGACATACAACAATATCGAGCACATTTGCTGAACAATGTATCATATTTTATTGTAAAGATCAATAGAGTGTAAATAGTCAATTTGATTGCACATAAACTGTGTCGAATAATCTTTTCATAGACGGTACATTAAAAAATCTGTCACGTTTTTGTTTGAAATCAGCGCATTCAATCAAAGTGTTTTGACTGTACATGGTTGATCGTATGCATGAAAATAAGCCTGGTCTTCCTTAAGCAAAATTTAACCATTTGTGATGTAGGTATGGCCTATGCGCAGTGAGAGGACACTTTCCTCTCTGCAGTCTGTTCTACTTGTTGCACCTGGGCATCCCTTGGTAGTGGGGATTCAAAATTGTACAAATGGCGGGGCTGACCCCCAGGGGGGGCTAAGGGACGGGCCCAAAAGGGGTCAATTTGGCTATATTGCTATAAATTTCTTCTTCTGTAGAACTATGTCCTTGATATCAATCATATTTGGTTGGAAGCATTCATAGGATGCAGGGATTCAAATTGTACAAGTAGTGGTCCCCGGTTGGCTAAAGGGTGGGTTCAAAAATAGTTTGCTTGGAAATGGTTGAGATCCCCACCCTATAACCATATATACAATTGCTGAGTATGAAGAGAAGAATGCACAAATGCTTCAATGATTGCTCAGGGGTGTGGCCCGTCCTTAGATACATAGTCCCTGGGTCATAACTTTGAAACGGTTGAGATCCCCACCCCAAAACTGAATATACAAATGCTGGGCATAAAGAGACGTATGTAGTCATGATATAAGAATTGACTCCAGGGTTTGCCCCATCCTTGGAGACTTAGCCCCTGTGTCATAACTTTGAAACAGTTGAGATCCACCCCCCAAAACTGTTCTACAACAAATGCTGAGCATAAAGAGACGAATGCAGTCATGATATTATAATTGATCCTGGGGTCACCACTCTGGTAAATAGGATATGCTTTACGTTGAAATGGGTTACTTGACCTTTGCCTCCACGGCCCTTCATGCTGTAGTTACGTTTGTGCATACCCAAAACGACATTGTCCTTGAGGTAGGCTACGACCAACTATTTATTGGGCAAAATTTTGTTTCTGAGCAATCGCATGTCCCTGTAATTCCTCTTCGGAAAGACTTGGATCACCGTTTTCTGGTATCCATTTTTCGTCCTCGTCCTCGATATCAGGCATAATGTTTAGCCTTTTGGATACGTTAATCTTTTTCCTAAACTCCCGACTTTGTTTTCGGATACGATCCGATATCAGGGTTTTTTGGGAGAGGTTTCGGAGACACAATTGGAATCTCAGCTTGACTTTCATGTTGTTCAGGTGCCATTTCATCAAGATGAGTTAAGCATTTAGAAATAAAACACAGACAACACGTGATAAATTAACATTTTATTTTTGTATGGCATCAGTATAACATGTAGTCGAGGATCTGTGCGTGGAACCTGCCCTTTTGAGCCCGCAATTAGAGCATCCCTTCCCAGTGTTGAGGGTCCCTGCCGGTAGGCGTAAGAATTGTACCTGCCGCCCCCATTGCATGATCGTAAAAGACGACTGAATTTGGGATCCTTTCTCTTCTTTCTAAACAACTTTCTTCTTCCTTATGTCTCCATTGACAATGCCTCACCTTTGGCCTTTAGCTGAGCATTCGCCCCAATGAGAAAGGTTTGGGGCCGAGACATACCAGTCTGTAAAAATGGTAGTTTCTACACCTGCTTTAACGCTCAGCAATTTGGAAGTGTGACTACTGGTTCGCCAGTTGTCAGTATAATGAGACCGGGTGGGGTGTCCTGCTGGGTGTCTTCGGCAATATGTTTCAGTGAGGTAGCACTATAAAGTCGGCATCAGTTCCGCGCCATCACAAGGAGACAAACACGAACATATCGCAGCCTCCCAAAACACATACGCATACACTACACGCATGCATCTTGCACACAGGGGAGGCCGTCCTTAAATGACCATAGCTGCTGATAGGACGTTAAACACTACTTAACTAAACCAAATCAAACCAAACTAGTCGCTGCAAGTAATGCATCATAGGTTTTAGAAAAGAATTGCACAGAGAAGCCTAACCCTAACCCAAAAGTAGCAACGACTCAAAATACTGAAGGCCTTGTGGACGAATTAATTGCACCCGAGAAACCTGAGACATTGGTTGATGCATCATCCGAAGATTCGTACAACGTACAAGATATCTTAGACTATCCCTTATCCAACAAAAGGTAATATCCTGCAGCTTATGGGGGAGATGATATTGCTACAATGATAGAGAATGAACCGGAAGAGATGGAGGTAGCGGATGAGGACAAAGCAGATGAAGCGCTAACCGTAACCCTGCGAATGGATGATATGGCCTATGATTCTGATCGCAACTTACTTATCTCTCATCGCCAGTCATAAAATAACAACGACTAGGAACAAGAGAGCAGCGACCAAGAACACAGCCCAGCAAAAACAAAGAAAAATAAGAATATGTACATGAAAGAAGCTATAATAATCCGCGAACAGCCAAAAATCATGCACCAAGAACGAAATAAAGAAGACAGGTGTCATCGAGTCCGAGGAAGAGAAGATTGTGGAATTGAAGTGGTCGATATGACGCGTCATTATCGTCAATCACACGACCTGGTTCAGAGGTTCGACGTCCTGAAGGCAACGGCAGAAAAACGGAGGAGCTGTTGCAGAACGTCCTTATGAGAGATGGCAAGTTTGTTTTGTGTGAGGTTGCCCTGCCCTTTCCGTAAGACTCCAAAGACACTTATCGCGAGTGTATCGCATGGCAAAGGAAGTGTCACAACGTCTGATGCTAGACACCGTACTTTTTTGCAGGGTTTTTCTTTTTTTATAGTGCTGCGATGAAGCTTCATTGTATTCGATTTCCGATGGCTCATAATCTGGGTCATTGTCAGAAAAACACCTTCCATATCGACTTTAACACCTGGGTCACGTACTATTTGTTGATCACTATGAAGTTTGCTCTGCAGGCTCAGGTACTGATCAAGAACAAGTTACAAAATTGCGTGTCTTTTTGTTGAACTTGAATGGGTTTGGGTTTAGTATTAGCGATATGTTCGTGTTTGTCTCCTTGTGATGGCGCGGAACTGATGCCGACTTTATAGTGTTACCTCATTGAAACATACTGCCGACGACACCCAGCAGATACGGAATAACTATTAATGTTGCATTATGTTGAGCATCTGTCGGATACATATTTAGATATGACTGTCATATAATATGTATCTCTGTCCGGGCTTGGGACGGGAACCCTGCTCAAGTAAGCCCATTTTTTTCCATTATTTGTACTTAAGTGTTCATTGAAAGTGATTTAAGTGATTGAAAATTAAACTTAACAGAACATTTATAATATTTTTTCCACTGTTAGGTTCCTTACCCTAATTAAATTGAATCGTCATTGCTAATAAAAGGCAGTTGTTAGATATAGATATGAATAAAAAAAAAAAACACTAAACTACAATGTAGCTAATGGACATGAGCCCTCTGTCAATGTTGAAGTCCTGCAATGTGACGGTTTGTTCGTACTCGAACAGCGCAATACTTTGGAAACTCATAATTTGGGTTTACACGTTCTCTATCTCGCTATAGCTGCAGAATAGATTGGCCTCGTTGAATTCTGCGAATGTGTCGTATAATGTGAACGCAACGGCTTCTGCCATGGTGATTTGTTAAGCTCTGCCAAAGTATGTAATAAATGTGCATATATACGGTTCCTCCGCAATGATTACACCATCGATATATATAGACACGTGTGAACCGAAATTGTAAGCAAGGTCTGCTTACCCTTTCGGAACATCGGTAGGTTAGGGTGTTTTACGAGTGTGCACATTGTGCACCTCAACAATGTCAAAATAATAGTCACGTGAGGTAATGGGAGGGCTATCCCTTTTGCCCAATATTTTCCAATTTTAGATTTATATATTTTTTATTTCTTTTAATCCTTTTTTAACCCCCGCTTTCACCGAACGGGGGGTATTAATTAGGGTTTGTCCATCTGTCTGTCACGCTTCGTTTCCGTGCAATAACTACAACAAATATTAACTGATTTTCTTTAAACATGGTCACAGGGTTTAAATACCTTAAGGGCTCGGCCAAGTGCGATGACCACTTTAATCTGACTCCATTTGGCATAGTCATTGTCTGCAGTTTCCGCTTAATAAGTCTAGCAAATATTAGATAGGACTTTTTTTTCAAGCTATACATTAGGTCTCAACAGCACGATACTCGCATGTTTAAACCTAACCTCAATAATGTTTACCTACAATATGTCCTGAAAGCGGGGGATATAAATTCCATGAATTTGCTTTATTAAGGTTCATGTTAACTGTTATGTGTGAGAAACTGTGATGATATTGAATTGATTAATTTCTTAGTATTGATAGGGAGCAATTGCAAGTCATTTACACCATAACAAGATATCAGTCTCAAGATTTCTTTGACATAATCAAACATCCTTAACAGAAACAAATTATCTTAAAATCCAATGATTAGTGTGTTTCCAACAGCACCTTTCGCGACATTTAGAAGAAAAATTCAGTTGTTGTAATTACACGTATTTCAAAAATATAAACATATCTGGCAAATAAAATATACAGTTATCGAGGTACTCCTACCAATGGATGGCATTAAAACTACTTGTTAAATAAGCATGACTAAAATGAATGTGATGGTTTGCATAATTATGGGCGCCACCATTTTGGTTTTCGGTTATTTCCCAAGGAATCTTCAACAGTGATTTGACATTAACCTCGAGCTGTTATCGCCTCTCTTCGTAGTTTCACAAAAACGGAACTAGAGATTTTGCTCCGCACCGAATATGAATAATTTAATGACCAACAGAGTAATTCTTATGTTTCGTGTGGATATAAATGTAGTAATTGTTTTTATTAACATGCAAATATAATTAAGTTTTTTAATCGAAAAAGTGTTATGATACCAAATTGTCATGAACTCCTTTCTGCGGAAGTATTTCCGGCATAGCACGCATGCTATTCATCTCGACAGCGATAAGTATACTACATGCTGAATTGGTGAATGTTTGAGGTTTTCAATGTGATCAGGTAAAGCCAAATGTGTGAATTACTTGTTTAATCACTGTATATTAATATAATCAATGATCGTTCCTTACAGTATCGTTATAACACGTTTATTGTAGGCGATATCATGGTCATTTTGACAACAGGAAGTGACACAGTTTCAAAGGAAATTTTAGAATTTATAACTTTTGTAACCAATTATTTTTACATTTTGCTCACCATAATGCACTTTTGGTGTGAAATGACACAGGGTGTTACAGGAAGGTATAATAAATATTAGTATTTTTACGTTCAATATCAAGTAAACATTTTATGGAAGAAGCATGTGTGCCTAAAGTACCGAAGCAACTCCAAAACTTACCCGTAATCGTGATGTAGGCTAGTTATTGCTCTGTCTGTCAGGTCTCGCCCAGCGCGTGCCCAAATCACGCCGTCTGCTCATTCTAAGATCGCCCACCACCATTACACACACACACAATGGGGACCCCGGGCCAACAATCATAACATGAGGTTATTTAGACTATTGACAGACATTTGTGTTTCATCATGGCTGTAAAAAAACCATTGGAAATCAAAAGGGAGATTTGGAGTTGCTGGTGGAATGCATACGAAGCAGCGATTTGCCCGGAGGTCGTTGTTAGTAGTCGCCCAAGATATTCCTATAGAGCCTTTCTTTCAAATACTAGTTTGTCCATGCGTATTAGTCGACGTCGTATTATAACATATCATCAACAACAGCGCTGTACTTTTATTCCATTGAAAAATCCAATTGTCGGTGGGGTAAAATACCGTATACAGAAACTACCAAATGAAAATTTCAAATTTAAAATAAGTACTGTAAAAGACATAAATACAAATGGCTACAGGATGATAAACTTGAATTGTCTTCAGAATACTTTCAATGACATTACAAAGCATAGTGTGTTGTGTGAAGCAGCCTGGGGGCTAGTACTGCAAGGTCAGTCACCTATTCAGATAATAAGTGAAGCAAACACTTATGGATTAGCTTCATTTTTAGTGTTGAAATGCCAAGGTTGCCAGGAAAGATTTACATTTGCAATTAGTCCCAAGCTGAATATGAATGCCAGTGATAGTGAGGGAAGCTGCAGGTCTACATACAGGCATGATGTTAATGTGCGAGCTGTGTGGGGAAGTATCTGTACTGGAAATGGGGCTTCACATCTGAGCGAAATACTTGCTACCATAGGTTCCCCTAGGATTTCCCAGCCAGTTTTTACCAAAATAGAACAAGAGATTGGAGATTTGTGGGAGAAAGAATTTGAAAAACAAATTTTAGCAGCAGGAGCAGAGGAAAGACGGATAGCCATAGAGAAAGGTGCCTATTGTGACGGAGTACTATGTATTAAGGTAATCGCGGAAGGTGGGTGGAGTAAGCGAAGTCACAAGCATAGTTATAATGCCCTAGGTGGTGCAGGGGTTATCATTGGGAAAGAAACTGGGCGTATTTTGCATCTATCAATCCGTAGTAAACACTGCTATATATGTGTACACGCTGCCAATCAACAGATCATTCCAAAGCCTCACAAATGTTTCAAAAATTGGGATCAGAGTTCGCAGGCTATGGAAGCAGACATTATTGTGGAGAGTTTTAGGAAAGCCGAGCAGATCCACGGTTTAAGATACACTAAACTTATTGCAGATGGGGATTCCTCACTATTTGCGAAAATAAGACAAGATGTGCTGATGTGGGGAAGCAAGGTAGAGAAAGTTGAATGTGCAAATCATATGTGCAAAGGTTTGAGGTCAAATCTGGAGAAACTGGTAGACAATAATCCACAGTACAAAGGAAAGGATCGACTTACAAAGGCAACCAGAGTGAGAATAGTAAGTGCCGTACGGTGTGCCATCAGAATGCGTTCCCAGAACTGCACCACCAACAAATCCCAAGCCAGCAAGTTGTTAGCACATGACATCAGGAACAGCATTCACCACTTCTTTGGAGACCACAAAAATTGTTCTGATTTCTGCAAAGTAAGACCACAAGTAGAACCAAGTGTACAAGGTTCTTTGAATGAGGATGTACAAGATGATGATGATGATGATGTCTGGGCAATGCAAGCAAAAATGTGGACTGATTGTAGCTCGATAGAGTCGCAGGAGCAATCTATACTGGGGACATGTTTGAAGGACCTCGACACAGAGATGCGCCAGGATATATGTATTCTTCTGGATCGGATTGCCTCCAAAAGTGATTGACTCCTTGGAAATATAACAACAAATTTAGCAGAATGCTGGATGCATGTTAGATCAAAATTTGATGGGGGTAAACTATATAACATTTGCAACAGGGGCTTATGACACACCAGATGTTATGGAGGATCACTTAGGATGAACTTGGGTCCAGAATGGTCACCAATAGCATGGCAGCAAGTAACTGGCACCTCCCCAGGATACCACTTCAACAAATCGTACAGTTCACGGAAACGGCAGCTCCAAATTAACACATCGGTGAAACAGAAGCCAGCAACTAGTGCAGCTAGATGGAAAAAGAAAATGGCATCGGTAACAGAAAGCACTGCTAAAAAGGCAAGGTTGGCATACGGTGCTGAGGCAATTGATATGGTAGATGATGTATCTGTAGAAGAATTGGAATTGACAAAAACAACGTTTCTCAACAAACACAAACATTTCGGACAACAAAATTCAGGCTTTAGAAAGACTAACACAACAACAATCAATATCCAAAGTGTGGCAGGATGAGAGGAGGAAACGATTCACAGCATCTTCATTTGGCAGTGTTGTGAAACGGAATCCAAATATACCCATCACTCCATTAGTAAGACGACTGCTTTACGGAACATTCCGTGGAAATGCACATACGCAGAAAGGACCCCAACAGGAAAGGATAACTGTACATGAGTATACTCTTAAGAAGGCTGAGGAGGGTTTTAATGTACAAGTGAGCAACATGGGATTGGTGATATGTTGTAAAAATACATTCCTAGGTGGAAGTCCAGATGGCAGGGTGAAGGAAATTGGTGGTGAAACAGGGCTGATTGAAATAAAATAAAAAAAACATGTTACATTCAGCACCTATCAATCTGAATCAGGCAGTTGAAAGTAGGAAGAATGTTTGTTTATCTATAGTAGACAGCAAATTGACACTGAAAACATCTCATGATTATTATTACCAATGTCAAGGTTTACTTGGTGTAACAGAACTTCCTTTGATTGACTTTGTAGTGCGTACAGTAAACCCTTATCAGATGCACATTAAGCGCATATATAGAGACACAGATTTATGGAATGAGCACATGCTTCCAAAACTCACAGCTTTCTACTACACTGCTCTACTACCGGAATTGTCATCACCTCGGGAAAATAAAATTCCAGGCATAAGAGAACCCGGAATTTGGGTATGTTTAGATATAAAATCATACTTCAATTACTGTATATGTACTTATATTAGCGCAAACAGAGTTTAACGCTTAAATTGGTGCACATGTCCTTGAAGGCTATCTATTTACAGGTTGGAGTAATTTTAGCGCTGTTCTTGAATTAGCGCAACAACTGCAGTGCTAGTATTAGACAACAGAAAGGTTTTTGCATGGTTGTAAAGCTCTTGATCATGCACTACATGAAGCATATTATTAAAATGGTATAAAATGCAGTAGTGCTACAAACAAATTCAAGCACATTTTTGTATTATATCATTTTTTTCTTTATATCATTTCAGTATCAGCAAGCGGTTCAAGCAGTCGGTCAGCAAACATTGGTAAGAGGCAGCGCAACACTGCAAAGAGGCAGCAAAACAGTGGAAAGAGTCAGCAAAACAGTGGAAAGAGGCAGCAAAACAGTGGAAGGGGCAGCAAAACATATCCGCAGAGACTGTATGTAAGAAATCAGAGGAAGATAGCGTGAAAAGGTAAGCAACTATGAAGATATTATTGTTGAGATTTTGAAGAGCTGATATCATTTATACTTATCTATCTTCACTATGACCCTGTCCGTACTGCTACAGTGAGTAACAGCTTCAACTGATGATGACTGCAAACCTCTCATAGCCTCCTAAGGCCACACAAAGTTAATTACTTGATTAAAAGGGCGAAAATGAAGAATAAAATACCTGCCTGCCTCATCTATTTTGAAATTGTTTCGCCTAAAAAAATCACAATTTGTAAATGGATTTTTCTGGTATGTAGTGAAAATGTTAACTGTTATCCTGCAACGGTTTTTACTCCACGTAGTCATAGCCTGTTTCGTGTATCATTGAAACTGGCATGTGTATTTAATAAACCTCTGGTATTAAAACCAAAAATCTAAAATGTGCTGATAACAAAATGTTCAATTACTGTTAAAGGTCATTTAACACTCCTAATTTGTCTTTTCAGAAGTGTAAGAGGAAGAACAAATTTGTCGGCAGACGGATATTGCATTTGTGGATTAGTGATGAAGTTAGTAGCCAAAGAAAGTGGTACCAAGGAAACGTTCTAACGGTTTCTGACGGGGACCCCAAAGCAGAGTATGAAATTCTGTACGATGATGATGATCAGCCATATGCAGTTGATAATCTGCAGCAGGACTTTAAAGATCGAAATGTGAAGTTTATAGATTCTTGAGGTAAATAATCAATGTCCATATCTAAATGTCTACATAAAGTCAACAAAAATATAACATCTGTTTTTCGAAAAACCACAGAAATGCGCTTAACGTATGCTGGGAAAGCAATTTAAACCCAATTAAAATGGCAAGAATTAATAATTTGTTTTTAAGGCAAATTATCTCCATTAGTTTTCACACACATGGCTTCCATACTTTTGTGAAAGTAGTTTCAACAAGTCAAATATGGCCGCCAATATTAATGATAAATTTTGATAAACACATTTTTTAATTTATCAATAAAATTGTAAGAAAGAGCATAAAGTTATATCCAAGTGTCCTACTACCTCACATTAGTTGTGTAGTATGATAATAATCTCTATTTTCGTAGGTTAAGCAACACAAAGGAAGTTTGGCAGTTTTATGTGAAGGCTGCTTTATAGGTAAGTACAAACTTCTACAGCAGCCAAAGAGGTTTTCTACTGTGTATTGTGTTCCTTAGATCACAAGGAAAACATTGATATACATTTTGTCCCACTTTATTTAATATTACATGTAATTATGGTGAAAAACACTTATGACATTACATGAACCTTAAGCCTACACACACGGCAAAACAATCGTTATACTTTGCCTTTTATCCTATTTTATGTCACAAATTATAATCCAGGTAATTATTGTAAAGCTAGCAAAATATTTTAAGAATACTGTTTTTAAAAGGCGTACGATTTTCATGAATATTAAAATGCTCTCGTTGGCTAAAACAATCTTCATGAATGTTTTAATTGTTATCATTTGGTACAGTTTGAAACAGAACCTTGGCGTACACCTATAAATGTATTAATAATTAAGAGGCACAAACACTATCTGAATTATTCAGATTCCAGTTTCTTGCATCCATATTGTCCTAAACCCAAATGCATCCACTAAATTACAGTGAAATCAAACAATATCCAAATTTCGACAAATCAAAGGCAAGTATACAGCAGCCATTTTATCAAAATACATATGTCACATTTGATTTGACGGTGCCAAATACACATACATAATAAATGTGAGTGAAATCGGACAATATCTGAATTTCGACCAATCAGAACCCAGTAAATGACAGCCATTTTAGATGCACAGCGGTTTAAAGAAAGGTGTCTTGCACATCTACGCACACGCCCAAATATTCAATACGGCAGGAAGATGAAACGGAGTAAAAAGTAATATGCCCCCAAACTTCTTTTGGGAAAATAACTATTTTTGCTTAAACCAAACAAACAGCTTCCGACGGTGGTTTTAGACGTTTCTACTGGCAGCTTTCCGACGGTGGTTTCAGACGTCTGTACTGGCAGCTTTCCGACGGTGGCTTCAGACGTCTGTACTGGCAGCTTTCCGACGGTGGTTTCAGACGTCTGTACTGGGAGCTTTCCGACGGTGGTTTTAGACGTCTGAACTGGCTTTCCGACAATGGTTTTAGACGTCTGTACTGGCAGCTTTCCGACGTTGGTTTCAGACGTCTGTACTGGCAGCTTTCCGACGGTGGTTTCAGACGTCTGTACTGGCAGCGTTCCGACGGTGGTTTTAGACGTCTGTACTGGCAGCTTTCCGACGGTGGTTTCAGACGTCTGTACTGGCAGCTTTCCCACGGTGGTTTTAGACGTCTGAACTGGCTTTCCGACAATGGTTTTAGACGTCTGTACTGGCAGCTTTCCGACGTTGGTTTCAGACGTCTGTACTGGCAGCTTTCCGACGGTGGTTTCAGACGTCTGTACTGGCAGCTTTCCGACGGTGGTTTCAGACGTCTGTACTGGCAGCTTTCCGACGGTGGTTTCAGACGTCTGTACTGGCAGCTTTCCGACGGTGGTTTCAGACGTCTGTACTGGCAGCTTTCCGACGGTGGTTTCAGACGTCTGTACTGGCAGCTTTCCGACGGTGGTTTCAGACGTCTGTACTGGCAGCTTTCCGACGGTGGTTTCAGACGTCTGTACTGGCAGCTTTCCGACGGTGGTTTCAGACGTCTGTACTGGCAGCTTTCCGACGGTGGTTTCAGACGTCTGTACTGGCAGCTTTCCGACGGTGGTTTCAGACGTCTGTACTGGCAGCTTTCCGACGGTGGTTTCAGACGTCTGTACTGGCAGCTTTCCGACGGTGGTTTCAGACGTCTGTACTGGCAGCTTTCCGACGGTGGTTTCAGACGTCTGTACTGGCAGCTTTCCGACGGTGGTTTCAGACGTCTGTACTGGCAGCTTTCCGACGGTGGTTTCAGACGTCTGTACTGGCAGCTTTCCGACGGTGGTTTCAGACGTCTGTACTGGCAGCTTTCCGACGGTGGTTTCAGACGTCTGTACTGGCAGCTTTCCGACGGTGGTTTCAGACGTCTGTACTGGCAGCTTTCCGACGGTGGTTTCAGACGTCTGTACTGGCAGCTTTCCGACGGTGGTTTCAGACGTCTGTACTGGCAGCTTTCCGACGGTGGTTTCAGACGTCTGTACTGGCAGCTTTCCGACGGTGGTTTCAGACGTCTGTACTGGCAGCTTTCCGACGGTGGTTTCAGACGTCTGTACTGGCAGCTTTCCGACGGTGGTTTCAGACGTCTGTACTGGCAGCTTTCCGACGGTGGTTTCAGACGTCTGTACTGGCAGCTTTCCGACGGTGGTTTCAGACGTCTGTACTGGCAGCTTTCCGACGGTGGTTTCAGACGTCTGTACTGGCAGCTTTCCGACGGTGGTTTCAGACGTCTGTACTGGCAGCTTTCCGACGGTGGTTTCAGACGTCTGTACTGGCAGCTTTCCGACGGTGGTTTCAGACGTCTGTACTGGCAGCTTTCCGACGGTGGTTTCAGACGTCTGTACTGGCAGCTTTCCGACGGTGGTTTCAGACGTCTGTACTGGCAGCTTTCCGACGGTGGTTTCAGACGTCTGTACTGGCAGCTTTCCGACGGTGGTTTCAGACGTCTGTACTGGCAGCTTTCCGACGGTGGTTTCAGACGTCTGTACTGGCAGCTTTCCGACGGTGGTTTCAGACGTCTGTACTGGCAGCTTTCCGACGGTGGTTTCAGACGTCTGTACTGGCAGCTTTCCGACGGTGGTTTCAGACGTCTGTACTGGCAGCTTTCCGACGGTGGTTTCAGACGTCTGTACTGGCAGCTTTCCGACGGTGGTTTCAGACGTCTGTACTGGCAGCTTTCCGACGGTGGTTTCAGACGTCTGTACTGGCAGCTTTCCGACGGTGGTTTCAGACGTCTGTACTGGCAGCTTTCCGACGGTGGTTTCAGACGTCTGTACTGGCAGCTTTCCGACGGTGGTTTCAGACGTCTGTACTGGCAGCTTTCCGACGGTGGTTTCAGACGTCTGTACTGGCAGCTTTCCGACGGTGGTTTCAGACGTCTGTACTGGCAGCTTTCCGACGGTGGTTTCAGACGTCTGTACTGGCAGCTTTCCGACGGTGGTTTCAGACGTCTGTACTGGCAGCTTTCCGACGGTGGTTTCAGACGTCTGTACTGGCAGCTTTCCGACGGTGGTTTCAGACGTCTGTACTGGCAGCTTTCCGACGGTGGTTTCAGACGTCTGTACTGGCAGCTTTCCGACGGTGGTTTCAGACGTCTGTACTGGCAGCTTTCCGACGGTGGTTTCAGACGTCTGTACTGGCAGCTTTCCGACGGTGGTTTCAGACGTCTGTACTGGCAGCTTTCCGACGGTGGTTTCAGACGTCTGTACTGGCAGCTTTCCGACGGTGGTTTCAGACGTCTGTACTGGCAGCTTTCCGACGGTGGTTTCAGACGTCTGTACTGGCAGCTTTCCGACGGTGGTTTCAGACGTCTGTACTGGCAGCTTTCCGACGGTGGTTTCAGACGTCTGTACTGGCAGCTTTCCGACGGTGGTTTCAGACGTCTGTACTGGCAGCTTTCCGACGGTGGTTTCAGACGTCTGTACTGGCAGCTTTCCGACGGTGGTTTCAGACGTCTGTACTGGCAGCTTTCCGACGGTGGTTTCAGACGTCTGTACTGGCAGCTTTCCGACGGTGGTTTCAGACGTCTGTACTGGCAGCTTTCCGACGGTGGTTTCAGACGTCTGTACTGGCAGCTTTCCGACGGTGGTTTCAGACGTCTGTACTGGCAGCTTTCCGACGGTGGTTTCAGACGTCTGTACTGGCAGCTTTCCGACGGTGGTTTCAGACGTCTGTACTGGCAGCTTTCCGACGGTGGTTTCAGACGTCTGTACTGGCAGCTTTCCGACGGTGGTTTCAGACGTCTGTACTGGCAGCTTTCCGACGGTGGTTTCAGACGTCTGTACTGGCAGCTTTCCGACGGTGGTTTCAGACGTCTGTACTGGCAGCTTTCCGACGGTGGTTTCAGACGTCTGTACTGGCAGCTTTCCGACGGTGGTTTCAGACGTCTGTACTGGCAGCTTTCCGACGGTGGTTTCAGACGTCTGTACTGGCAGCTTTCCGACGGTGGTTTCAGACGTCTGTACTGGCAGCTTTCCGACGGTGGTTTCAGACGTCTGTACTGGCAGCTTTCCGACGGTGGTTTCAGACGTCTGTACTGGCAGCTTTCCGACGGTGGTTTCAGACGTCTGTACTGGCAGCTTTCCGACGGTGGTTTCAGACGTCTGTACTGGCAGCTTTCCGACGGTGGTTTCAGACGTCTGTACTGGCAGCTTTCCGACGGTGGTTTCAGACGTCTGTACTGGCAGCTTTCCGACGGTGGTTTCAGACGTCTGTACTGGCAGCTTTCCGACGGTGGTTTCAGACGTCTGTACTGGCAGCTTTCCGACGGTGGTTTCAGACGTCTGTACTGGCAGCTTTCCGACGGTGGTTTCAGACGTCTGTACTGGCAGCTTTCCGACGGTGGTTTCAGACGTCTGTACTGGCAGCTTTCCGACGGTGGTTTTAGACGTCTGTACTGGCAGCTTTCCGACGGTGGTTTCAAACGTCTGTACTGGCAGCTTTCCGACGGTGATTTCAGACGTCTGTACTGGCACCTTTCCGACGGTGGTTTCAGACGTCTGTACTGGCTGCTTTCCGACAATGGTTTCAGTCGTCTGTACTGGCAGCTTTCCGACGGTGATTTCAGACGTCTGTACTGGCAGCTTTCCGACGTGGTCGACAATCTTTTAGTCTGTTCCCTCACCGTACCTTCCCTTCAAGTACAGCATGGCTCCTTATGTAGTACTTGTCAGCTACCGCGTCACCTCTGCAGCGATGACATATTGTCTTCCACGGAATGGCTGGCACACCAGTTGGAGCAATTGCTCCCCATCGTCCCCAATGAATGCTCTACGTCCATGCAGTGAGATAGCGCGTGCTATCACAAGGGGACAAGCACAACAAACATACCCTGTCTCCTGCATACACACACGCAAGCACGCATACACTGCACACATCGAGACACGCCCTTGAATTACCTTAATTGTTAGTAGGACTTTAAAACAAAAATTAAACCAAACCAAACCATACCGGGAACCGATTGGACGTGAAGCTGTGGACTGAAAAGATAAAATATGATGGAATATTTCCTTCTTTTTAGCGCTTAATTTATACTTATTGGCTCTTACCATAATTCTGGTAAATTTGTATCAATTATGTATATGTAACCCTCTTAGCCCCAAAGGCTGGGTAAAAACAACTTCATAGACTGTTTAGGGTCTTCTGTATTTATTATATCATTACATGAATAAACACTATGAGTAAAATATTATAAGACTTACCAGGGACCTAGGAAAGATAGACACTGTCCGTCCTGCTCGGCAGCATAGTGTGAAGTGAATCAGGGTGGTGACGTGCGCGTACATATACGACACACGGGGTGGCATGAGTATGTAAATA
This sequence comes from Mizuhopecten yessoensis, assembly GCF_002113885.1. Taxonomy (NCBI): domain Eukaryota; kingdom Metazoa; phylum Mollusca; class Bivalvia; order Pectinida; family Pectinidae; genus Mizuhopecten; species Mizuhopecten yessoensis. The sequence goes on along the minus strand of NW_018479997.1, from coordinate 105,826 downwards.
CTCGTGCAGATCACTCTCTCACAACACTCCACGTTCAGGTTATGACACGAGTACGGGACAGACAACACATGGACACTGTGTGACTTAGTGCAATGAGTACACCCTGTTACATACTTCCCCACTTTGATGAATGACACCTGACATTCCCAAGATGTACCCAGAGTTTTAAATTAAGACTTACACTTCCGGTTTCTAGTATACTTCCGGGTAGAATGAGAATGAAAGCGTGCGTAAGTTTCAACTGTTTTGACTGTTTTCACCTAAAAAGTGATATCTTTTTTCTGTTTCTTCTTTTTCTTCTCCTTCTCCTTCTTCCCCTTCTTCTTTTCTATCCTCTTCGATAAATTCTCGTTATACTGTAGTAGTGTTAAAAGTTCAAGGGGTTGGTTTTACTTTTCAAGTCTATATTATATTAATTATAGAATCTATTAGCATATTATCGGCAAATTGTCAGGGTTTGAAGGACAAAGGTAAGCGAAAAGATGTTTTCTCATACTTAAGGCACCAGAAGGGCAATATTTACTGTTTACAAGACACTCATTTTACTGTAGATATTGAAAATATTATTAGGTCAGAATGGGGATATAGCTGTCATTTTAGTTCTTATAAATCTAACTCTAGGGGGGTAGCGATTTTAATTAATAATAATTTTGAAGGTAAAGTACTGAAAGAAAAAAAGGATAAAGAGGGTAATTATATTGCCTTAGATATGTTGATAAATGATAAAAAAGTAACTTTAATAACAGTATATGGTCCAAACTTAGATACACCTAGTTTTTATCAGCAAATAATAGATGTGATAAATGAATATAGTAATGAATTTTGTATTATATGTGGAGATTTTAATTTAGTGCTGAACCCTGACCTTGATTATGATAAGAGTTATAAACAAATAAATAATCCTAAAGCTAGAGATAAAGTAATTGAACTTATAGATGAATTCAGTCTAGTAGATATTTTTAGAGAGCAACATCCAGATTATAAGAGATATACATGGAGGAGAAATAATCCTATTAAACAGGCACGTTTAGATTTTTTTCTGGTATCAGAAAATATGTTAAGTAATATACAGAACTCTAGTATTGAAACTGGTTACAGATCTGATCATTCTATACCTACTATTACAATAAAATTTAATGAATTTAAGAGAGGAAGAGGACTTTGGAAATTCAATTATTCTTTATTACATGATGAGGATTATCTCAAAACTATAAATAAACTACTTTTTGAAACTAAAAAGCAGTATGCCCTATTAATATATAACCCACATTTTATTAATAATATATCAGACGAGGATATCCAGTTCCAAATCAACGACCAACTTTTCTTAGAGACCTTACTATTTGAAATACAAGGTAAAACTATTTCATACGCATCATATAAAAAAAATGTAAAACATACAAGAAAATACTCTAATAGAATATATTAACAGTTTAGAAAATATGGATAATGTCAATCTGGATCCAGTAGGTGAAAAAACAAGGAATTGGAACAAATAAGACAAATTAAAATGAGGGGTAGCATTATAAGGTCAAAGGCAAAATGGGTGGAAGAGGGAGAGAAGCCAACAAACTATTTGTTTAGTCTTGAAAATAGCTTTTTTACCTCAAAAATTATCCCGATGATAGAAAAAGAAAATGGTGATGTTATAAGAAAACAAGAAGATATTTTAAATGAAGTTAAATTATTTTATGAACAACTGTATGCAAGTAATAGTAATATCGAAGAAGTGGATTTAGATAAATTTCTATCTAATTGTAATGTGCCAAAATTAAACAATGTAGAATCTTTATCTTTAGAAGGTAATATAACTTTTACTGAAGCATCACATACTTTAAAACACATGAAAAATAATAAAAGCCCCGGGTCCGACGGATTAACAGTAGAATTCTTTAAGTGTTTTTGGAAACAGCTAGGTAAACTTGTTTAAAGATCTATTAAATATGCATATATAAATGGAAACTTATCTATAACTCAAAAACAAGGAATTATTACATGTAAACCAAAAGGTGATAAACCAAGGCAATTTCTTAAAAATTGGAGACCTATTTGTCTTTTGAATATTGTTTACAAAATTGCATCTGGCTCAATAGCTTCTAGATTAAAAACTATTTTACAAAAATTAATTAACACTGAACAGACAGGATTTATTGCAGGCAGATTTTTAGGGGAAAATACACGATTAATCTACGATATAATGCAGAGGACAATGATGGGATGCTTTTGATTCTTGATTTTGAAAAGGCATTTGATTCTGTTAGCTGGGAGTTTATTGAAAATGTATTTAAATATTTTAATTTTGGTGAGGATATTAGAAGTTGGATAAAAACATTAAATAATAATTCTATGTCTGCAATAAATCAAGGTGGTAATCTCTCATTCTTTTTTTGAAATTAAGAGGGGTTGCCGTCAAGGTGATCCGATAGCTCCATACATTTTTATTTTGTGTTCAGAAATACTTGCAATTAGACTTAGAAATAATAATTATATTAGGGGTATAAACATAGACAACACTCCACCACTTCCCTTACAATATGCAGATGATACCTCTCTCATTTTAGATGGGACGAAACAATCATTAAAAGAATCAATAAAAGAGCTTAATTTATTTGCAAACATTTCTGGTCTTAAAATAAATAAAAGTAAAACACAAGTTATATGGATAGGCAATAAAAAGTACAGTGATGAGATTTAGTATCCGGAATGGAACCTGCAATGGGGAAGTCAAAAATGTATGGTATTAGGTATAGAATTTCATGTAGATTTACATCAAATCCCTAAATTAAGCTATGATAAAAGAGTAGTGAAACTTAAGTCAATAATTAAGAATTGGAGTAGACGAATATTAACACCAATAGGAAGAATACAAATAATTAAATCTTTATTAATATCCCAATTTAATCATCTATTTATCTCCTTACCAAATCCCGATGAAAATTTTATTAAAAAATTCCGAAAGTTTTTTTTTTATATAGAAAAGTAAAGTAGATATAACAAAACGGGAAATAATCAGCAAAAGCTATCAGGAAGGGGGTCTTAAAATGATACACATCAAGTCTTTTATTGAAGCCTTGAAACTTTCTTGGATACGTAGGTTGCTTACATCAGGGGGTAAATGGCAAGTGTTATTTAAAAAATATGTCAATAAGGAAATTTTATTTAATTGTGGTTCAGAATACTCATCGATTATTCAAGGCAATTGTAAAAACCTTTTCTGGAAAGATGTGTTCCAATCATGGAGAAAAATAGTTGATAAAGAAGATTGTATAAGAGAGATGAAAAGTAGATTGAAAATGCCTATTTGTTATAACAAATATTTTACAGTAGGGGCAAGTGTTTATTTTATAAGCAATGGTTTCAAAAGGGTGTTATAAATATAAATGACTTATTAAAAGATAATAACTCTGGTATTTTCTATAGTTTTATAGAATTTTCACAAAAATGTGATGTAGAAACTAACTTTCTTACATATCAAGGTATTATTAATACTATAAAAAACTACATGTCCAATGATGATACTTTAAATACTCTAAATACCCTTAAATTTAGAAATATTTATGAGGCATAAAAAAGGAAATCAAGATTTTTAAAAGTTGTTGTGCCAAAATAGTACCATATCCACTCGGAAAAACAAATGGAATGAATTGTTTGAATTCGATGATGACACTTGGAAATTGATATATGATTCCTGTTACAGTAACTAGAAATTCAAATTTACAATGGCTTCAATACAGAATAAATCAACACATTTTAACAACAAACTCTTATCGAGTTAAAGCAGCTCTTACCGAAAGTGCTCTTTTGTTTTCAATGTAAGACTGAAATAGAGACAATAATTCACACACTATGGGAATGTGAGAGAGTACAAGACTTTTTACACAATTTTGAGTTCCTTCTTGATGCATTGTGAATCCCATTCGGTTTTAACAAGGAAACCTTCATTTTCGGTTTATTTAATCAAAATAGTATCGGTTGTAGGGTAGATAATACCATAATTTTACTTATAAAACAATATATTTATAAATCGAGATGTTTACAAATGTCATTGTCAGTAGCTGCACTTAAGAACCTTATCAAGCACACATATTTTACTCAGAGATATACTGCTGTTAATTGCCAAAATGTGAACATATAACTATCGAATTTTCTTATATAAACGTGTACTTCTAAATACTTATATGTAAAACTCCTTGAACTTTCCGACACATCTTTATAGCTTCTTTATTTCTCAATCTCCACCCCCACCCCCTCATTTGTGTTCTCTCTCTTAGTCTTTCTTTCCCTTCTATACCTCTAGGACCTGCTCTAACCTCTTTTCTATCACTTCTAAACAATACTTTTATATAACGGACACAATTTAGCTGTAATTTAATTATACATAAACATAATTAATTATTAATTATACCTGGAAATATGCAGTTTATTATAAATGAATAGTTAATGAATGAATTGTAATGTGTGAGAGGAATAATGTTTATGTATGATATATTTGCATTGTTATGAATTTGGAAAAAAATACACCAAAAATACAAAATAAAAAAGACTTACACAAGAACATACTATACCTTATACGTATGATATATCCAAGTGTATTCCAATTACAACATTGCACTAGTAACACTGAAGTTATAGGTGTGCATAGACTCTACTGGTACCTATACTAGGCACTCCTTATATATGAAATATAATTACTTGTCATTTTTCACAAAAGACAAGGAGATTTTTGGAGGAATTCCAACTCTGCGAGCTAGTTGATTATATCCATAAGGGAAAAAAAAATCAATAATTCCATCTACAGCTTCACTCACAAATCCCTTAGCTTACCACTGGAAAGGCTCAAAGTCAAAAGATATGGGATAACCAATATTAATAAAATAGAATCGTAGAGCGATAAAACCATCGCAAAAATATATAGCAAACTCCTAACTGTGACACAGCCAAAGTGGTTGGGGGACCCCCTACCTACTCCAGGAGATTGTAAATGCAGAGCCATTTGCAACATAATTATGTAAAATGACAATTGAGTAAAATCCGGATACAAACTATCACATAAAGTGTTAACATTTTATAGTTCATACAAAAATTTCACCAGATCTCGTTTACCCAAACTGTTGAGAGAATACCCACTGACCATACCGATCTGGTTGTTTACGCGTCCGTGTGGACTGTCGTAAAACGGGTGGCCCTTGTGGTGGTTCTCTGTGGGAGTTACCCTCAGGATCACCTACGGTTTGGCTCGTTTGGTCCCTGACATTACTCACATTTTCTGAGTTTAAAAATTCAGGTTCCACTACTGTCGCCTCATGGGGTGTAGCTTCAATAGTTATGGCAGACATTGGCTCCAGAGCAGTAGTGGTGAGATCATCCGGGGAAATTCTCGAGGGTTATTTCCTGGAACTTCGCAGAAGCTTTACAGGCTCATCATCAGTATCGGTCTCCGAGGAATGCTCTAACCCTGATGAATGATCATCGTGAGCAGAAGGGATTGGCTTGGATGACTTCACTTTACAGCGAGGCTCCATAGTGCGAACTTCTAGGGGTATAGAATTGAAGTATATCAACATATTCCGGTGTAAGGTCCGTTTACGTCCCTTTCCCGTTTCCTGTTACACTTCATATACAAGAATATCACTATTGGGTATAATAATAACCAGATAGGGTTCCTGTTCCCACTTATCCGCCAACTTGTTTTTCCCCTTCAGACCGACCTTCCTTACCAGGACACGGTCCCCTATTTATAGTTTTGTCTCGCGGACTGACCTGTCATAGCGATTCTTATTGCGAGCAGAAACTTTAGCGGCCTCAGTACCAGCAACCTTGGAGGCATATTTCATCATTTCTCTTAGCTTACTGACGTACGAGGTATGGTCTGCCGCCCCTTGGTCATAAGGGTCTGTTCCGAGAAAAGCTTCAACAGACAGGCGAGGATGCGAACCAAACATTAAAAAATGAGGTGAAAATCCGGTGGCATCACTCTTTGAGGCATTATAGGCTTGGACTAATGGCGCTACATATGACTTCCAATCCACTTTCTGATACTCTTCTAGGGTTGCAAGCATACCAAGGAGTGTGCGGTTGAAGCGTTCCGCCGACCCATTCCCATGGGATGGTAGGGTGTGGTTCTGGTCCATAGGTCTAGTGGAATGGATTGGTTCCAGTTCAGCTTGTGGCCTCACCGGCGTTTTACGTCATATGCAAAGTCCACAGTTCTCAACTCTGTTGTCTACATCTTTATCCATACCTGGCCAGTAGAACCTCTGTCTAGCCAACCAAAGAGTGTTTTCCTTGCCTTGATGACCTACATCGCCATGGACCCCTTTCATGGCTGAGGCATGATACTGCTTTGGTAGCACCAGTTGTTTCACTGCATGACCATCCAGAAAAGCGGTTCTGTATAGTACACCATCATGTAGACTGAACCTGTTCCATGTCCTCATACATTTTTGAAAATATGGGGACTCATCCTTTCGGTTATTCCCCCTGGGATGAAAACCGGTTCTCTTGAGGTCTATAACCCTGGCAATCTCTTTATCCTCCTTTTGCTGTTTTGCCAATCTATTGTGCTCAAACAATCATCTGAATGTACATTCTCACTGGCCATATGAGAAAACCATTCAATATGATCCGTAACACTATCAATCAGTGGAGCTACAATAGTTGCAGACTGGCATACTGCCTTGACAACATCAGAGTTACAGAAAGACTAGATCAGTTATGTCGGGGTCTAAACCCCTGGCTATTCCATTTAGAACAATGGTGGCATAGGGAGCAACTGTAACAGGTTTTTTACTAAACATTCTCACTGATTATGCGCAGGAGACGACACTGTCTACTGAAGCTCTCCATTCTTGTGGTGCCTAGGATAATAGGGCAAGTACTGTTATAGTCCGTATCGGGTACAACCAGCATAAGAATATTAAAAATATTTTCTGCCATGAAAAGGGATCTCAACCTTACACTCTATATAGCCGAAGTAATTTAAAGTAGAACCATTAGCTACTGTTATCTCTAATTCTAGATTGTTCAATTCTTGAAGTTCGGGTGTATCCAGAAGATTTTCATAGCATGTTTTTGATATGGTTGAAACCATAGATCCACTGTATATCAGTGCTTTGACCTCTTGACCTTTAACAAAAATCTTACTTTCATTAGATACTCCTAACAGTCTATCTAAAATTCCATGGCCTTGGCCTTTTGACAGAAGTTCAGTCTCTGATTGGCCGCTAGCAGAGACTGCTACTCGTTTAGGGAGTTCTTCACATCCTTGGCCTTATCCTTATTGTTGTGTCAATTTCCCCGGGACTTATTATATCCGCCTCGACCCCGACCTTTGTTGTTTTTACCTGACCTCTGACTATCTTGACCCGACCTCTGACTGTTACCCGAGGATTGATTACCAAGTTTGTCCATTTTTTTTATCAAACTTACCCTCTATCTGAGAACTAAGTTTTTCCTCAAGGCTTTTTAACTTCTGGTCAAAAAACATTTCTGTGTCCCCTACCGCTGTAACCTGTTGCTCAGATTCAGCATTAACTACATGCTGGTGTCCCTTTTTTGTTTAACTAGACCCTGTAGTTGTACCTGTAGAGATAGTTAAACTTAACTCCTTCTCTACCACCCGGATTTCCCTTAATAGCTCACTGTAGCCTGTCAAGGTGTCATATTTATGACGAGTCTGACTCTTTAGTTTGTCAGAACTCAGGGATGTACAGAACTTATGTCGCATCAGGTCATTTTTTGTTGACTTATGGAGAGAGCCATTTTCCAATGCTGGTTGAAGCAACGACTCTAGTCTACAGCCAAATGCGGTGGCGGATTTATTTGGTTTCTGCGAAGAATTGAAAAATTCCTGCATTAACATTCCATGTGTAGAAATGTCCCCAAACACAGAATCAAGCTTGTATAAGATTTCCCTTGATGTAGCCTTGTCCCCTAGAGGGATTAGCATTCTCCTTGCAATGCCACGGAGTGACCTCATAGCCTGCACCAGGGTACTGTTTGAAATATCAGGATCTTCACCCAAGCATATTATCTCAAACCGCCACTCAACATAAGACACATACCCTTTTAAAGGTGGCTTCTCCCCGGAAAAATGGGGCACCTTAGAGTTATGGTGTGGGTTGCTGTATAAGTTTGTTACATTATGGCTAGGGTCATCGGGTGGATAAGACTGGCTAGTTCCCACAAATTTGAATGATCGCTTGGGAGTGCTTTCAGCCCTGGGAACTGGAGGTTGCTCCTCATTTACAGGAATAATCCTTTATTTTCCTAGCTTAACCAAAGCCTCAACCAGCTGGTCCTCACTCATATTGAGCTTACTCTCCGACCCCAATTCCCCTCTTCCTTGACCCGATCTTCTACCTGCTCTTTAGCAGGTGCTCCACCGGATGCCATATCTTACAAAGAGGATATAACCTTATAAGCTAGTATTTAAAATACAAATGATCAATAACACCAACTCTCCGTTTTCAATCGTATGACAATATATATAAATCAACAGTCACTAATTCAAGATATTAATACAATATTAACACAAATAGTATTACTCAGTCAAATATAGACTAAGCTTGCAGGAATCCCATAAATCACTGTGGCTGGGGAGCCCCCTACCTACAAGTGTATTCACTGGACTTAAAATGGTCCACCTGCAGCTATACTACAAAAATATAATTTCTAACAACAATAATGCAATGCTTTAGTGACTAGTCGCTTCATCCAACATCTAGCTAATACCGGACTTGGATATATGCCGTCTTTGTACAGAGAGAAGTTGATACTAGGTTTGCGACCTGCTCGTTTATACTGGAGCAAAGCACAACAAAAATTAAGCGAGTTTACACCGGACTTGGAATTAACTTCTCGAATATAATTGTTCTAACTTTCAATCCTGTTATCCAAGATAATATCGCAAATGACTCGGGATTTACATGGCCTTTGTAGGAGTTCCAAACTTGAAAGGAAAAAGGTGGATTTTCCAAAAATATTAGTTTTACAGACGCAAATTTTGAAACATAAGACACAAATTTGTCAATATAACATTTCAAATAACCAAAACACTCCTCATCAGTATTGTGACTGAAATTAATAAAAGGACCACTCTTTGTAGTGATATCACAAGTACCTAGCAAAATGTACAATACAATAGGACCATTCTTTTTTAATAATTTCAGACAGATGTTTTGTAAGACGAATACAATAAGTCTGATCAAATCTAGCTCCTGCTCTACAATGAAATTCAATTTGATAGCCTAAATCCTCAATAATATCGAAATGGTGCTTCAAGGAATAACCTCTACTGCTAGTTAACAAAACCGGTTGGAATTTAAGTGATTGTGATACAGGTGCCAAAATAGGTTTCCCAATAAACTTTCTAAGTTTACTAGCACTCATTTATACCATAAGGAAAAACAGTGTGTATACAGCGAAACTACAAGTATAATTCTGCACAATAAATTGGCAAAATAGAGAGAAGGGACTCTTTGATCTAAATTTAATTTGGTATTCCAAATCCTGGTGTACTCATGCATTAAATCCACAATATGTTCGACATTGACATAAAACATCACACTTATACCTTACCTTCCATTCTGGTGACGGGAAAGACAGCGTGCATACAACATTAAAGGATGATGAATGATGGGGAGGATGTCGATACAAACCCACCGCTCTACAGGTGTCCTTCACAGGCCCCTGGCTATCACAGACATCCTGTTGTACATATTTACATCACTATCTACACCTTACATACACGATCATCACAGAGTCACAGTACATGCAATTATCGAAACAGCAGCACAAAACACAACTCTGGGAGTGTCCAGCGACAACGAGATAATGTCCACACAGATCATACACAAGTCCGTTGAAAAAACACTTGCGTCGGTTCTTCACCGATCACAGTCGAGTCCGTCTACCGTCTCCATCCCTCCGCCTTGTATAACCATTCAGCGATGTCCCGCCTCGCCCAAGACTCTCCACTCCCATCTCCAAATCAGATACAGATTATATATATTATAAATGTGTCTAGTGGGTCGTGTTAGCTTGCCACCGGAAACCGTTCTCAGCTTCCGGTCCTTGTCGCCTTCAAGAATATCTATAGCCCCTGGTTTCTGAAAAGTTATACTTCTACGTGGGCGCCATTTGTTACCCTCTTAGCCCCAAAGGCAGGGTAAAAACAACTTCATTGACTTTTTAGGGTCTTCTGTATTTATTATTTCCACAGAAACCTATTAACAAAAAGATACGAAACTAAGACTCAGTTACAATATACATATCGAAAACGATGGACATGACTACATATATATTATCACAGGTATTATTATATCATTACATGAATAAACACTATGAGTAAAAGATTATAAGACTTACCAGGAACCTGGTAAGGATAGACACTGTCCGTCCTGCTCGGCAGCATAGTGTGAAGTGAATCAGGATGGTGACGTGCGCGTACATATACGACACACGAGGTGGCGTGAGTATATATATACCTGCCCTGCAGGTAGGGCGTAAGAATTGACCTGCTGCCCCCAATAGCATGATCGTAAGAGGCGACTAAATTTGGGACCTTATCTCTTCTCTCCTTTCTAAATAACTTTCTTTTTCCTAATGTCTCCCTTGACAATGCCTCACTTTTGGCCATTTGTTGAGCGTTCGCCCCTGTGAGGAG
>NW_018479997.1:0-95070 GCF_002113885.1 Mizuhopecten yessoensis | reverse complement strand
CCCCCAATTGCATGATCGTAAGAGGCGACTAAATTTGGGACCTTATCTCTTCTCTCCTTTCTAAATAACTTTCTTCTTCCTAATGTCTCCCTTGACAATGCCTCACTTTTGGCCATTTGTTGAGCGTTCGCCCCTGTGAGGAAGGCTTTGGGTTCTGTCCCCTGGCCGAGACATACCAAAGTCTTTAAAAATGGCAGTTTCTACTCCTGCTTAACGCTCAGCAAATTAGGAGTGGGACGACTGGTTCGCCCGTTGTCAGTATAATGTGACCGGGTGGGGCGTCCTGCTGGGTGTCTTCGGCAGTATGTTTCAGTGAGGTAGCACTATAAAGTCGGCATCAGTTCCGCGCTATTACAAGAAGGCAAACACGAACATATCGCAGCCTCCCAAAATACACACACATACACTACACGCATGCATCTTGCACACAGGGGAGGCCGTTCTTAAATGACATTAGCTTTTAATAGGACGTTAAACAAAATCAAACAAACAAACAAACAAACAGTATATAAATACTCGTGCAGATCACTCTCTCACAACACTCCACGTTCAGGTTATGACACGAGTACGGGACAGACAACACATGGACACTGTGTGACTTAGTGCAATGAGTACACCCTGTTACATATAATTACCTCCAGTCGCCGCTGAAGATGCTCCAAAAGTTGCTGATCCATTCTGCCCAAAACATTTACATTGATATCTCTAAGGAAATCATTTGCATTAGAGTAACTGTCACGGGTTAGGGAACAACCTAGCGCCATTGTTTATGCTTAATGTGTTACATATTGAGCTAACCCTGTAACATTTTATGCTAATTTGGATCTAACCCTTACCCCAGTTAACCATAATAGCATGAATTTACCCTCGTAGCATAATAAAGTAACCAAATAGCACAATCTAACCGCAACCCCGGCTATGCTAAATTGCCATCACCTATGCTAAATGCGTAAGATTCCTCGATTACACAGTCCTTTCTTTTGCCTTTTACATGTTTGCACTTTAATTTTTGACCTAAGTGAAACAAAACAAAATACTGAGAGCTTTTGTCATTCCTCAAACGGTTCCAGGACACTCATTCTAAATTCTGAATACCTGTTTGCAATGCTGAATTGCTGCGCTATGTTTTTTCAGATGTTCTCCGCTCTGTAAATATTTGCAAAAAAGTCGCAAACTTTCAACATCAAAAATCTGTTTGTTCATACTTATGTATGTTATCGCTAAATCGCATAAAAGACATGGACTGTAGACATGCCGAGTTATTTGACAAAATAATTGAATTTTGTTGGCTTATTTAAGCATTAAACTGTTTTTGTATGGTATTTATGATCTATTTGAAACACACAGCTTTGCAAGCAAACAACATAATGCGCGTTAGCGCATAATGTTTTGTTTGCTTGCAAAGTTGTGCCATTCAAATAGATCATAAATACCATACAAGAACAGTTCAATACTTATATTTAAAATTAAAAATGCCCGCCTTATTGACAGTCCACACAATTTCGTTCAATAGTTTGAACAGCGTATTGTCGCGTGCTGATTGGCAAACAAAGTAGTACTTTGAAATTTTAACAAACACTTCAATGTTATTCCACAATTCAGTATCCATACAAATGCGTATGATATGTCTATAGGGTGATTGAAGTTTATCAATAGAACTCTGAGCTAAAAGTTATATTTGAAATTGTTTCGATTTTTCCCCGGAACAAATTTCGCGCATGGACAAATACAGTGAACACCGTAAATCCGACCTTGCCCTCCACGAGGGAGTTATTCGAACTTTTCTCTTTTCTCATTTTGTGAAGAATCCAGGCGTGAATGTATTTGTTGATTGTATGGGAACCTGACAACAGTCGGTAGATTCTATAACATCCTCGTTATTTGACATGTCGTCAGAAACTGAGGAACCGTTCGTGGATGCGAGACGCATGAAACTGATAGCGTTTGAAGTGAGTGATCTTGCGACGGAGCACAGGTTCGTTACAAATGTCTGAAATGTTTATGTGTGCTGTGACTCATATCAATAGGTCTGTAACATATGTGTCAGTAGGTCTATAAAATATGTGTATTTCAGACATTTGTAACGAACCCCTGTTGATCAGTGCAGTGTAACAGACGATATTTCTGATAAATTGCATGAGCGTTAAAATTGTTTCCATTGCCGGCATTGGTGATTTCAACCGATGTGCATTTTGTACGATATTGCAGACATTGGTCTTGTTTTCGTTATAATAAAAGTGTTTTTTATTTTATTTTTTATTTTGCACATAAATTTACAATGGCATTGTCAAATCTCACAGTGCCCAGCGATATTTCAGCAGCCGTCATGTTTATTAATATTGGATATTGTAGTTCCGGTCAGTGTTGTATTAATACGCTAAGAATTGTGTCTCGTGATGCATGGTAATTAAAGTCCCATCAACCACACAGCTTTCAAAGAGGCTAGTGACAATGCCATGCAAATGTAAATATATATATTTGAAGTCCTTCTAATTGTCTAGTAAAGATATCATAGTTCTATCGGCTGAAAACAAATCTAACCCTATCCTCTGTGTCGGCGCTAATCGCCTAATCTTTTTCGAAACTTTTACGTTCGTGATTGGACAGTTCTCACACAGGACACCTTTTATAGTCCCATCCGACGGACTGTGTTAGTAGTTAGTGGTTAGAGTCATGCTGGTGCTGTATTTTTGTTGTCCGTTCAATGTAATCCCCTCTTCATCATTCATCACTGAAAATATAGCTGACTGTACTTTTACCAATGTCATCTTTTTTGAAAACCTCGTCTTGTCTTTCACTTAATTCTGTTCATCGTTCCGACATTTAATGCTTTTTAGTGTATAATGTGATTATTAGTAGGGGGACGGGTGTGTGTAAGTTATAACATTGAGAGGGGATGGAGATTGAAAGAAGTGATGGGTATCAAGGAAATGTGCCGATATATTTGTGGGCTGTATAGAGTGCTAGTTGTATGGACCGGAATGGTGTCGTGTATTGTTTGGAGAGGGGGGGGGATGGGTTGGTTATGGGAGGATACTTAGGGTTTGGTGTTTTTACTTTTATGTGTATGTGTATCTTAAACAGTTCATGGAAGCAGAATTATATTTGATGAAAATGAAAGGGAGATTTCATTTATTTCCTAAGACAAGACTTGCTGGATCGCTGTGGGATAGGAAAACAGTTCTATTGAACGGAACTCCCCCGCCTGAGGTCGGAACAAAGACGTTGCAACATTCCCTCGTCTATCTAAAGAGTAAAAATAAAAACCCTATATAAATTTATTTTTATTTTTATTCTCAACTATACTTTGAGGTTTAATTATTTTGTTTTTTAATAGTTATTGACATTTTTATTCAAATATTGGAACTACCCCATGTTTTGTGACGAATAATTAAATCTCGTTGTACCAACTTAGATTTAATTATTCCAAAAATGCCTTACCTACATGTATCTTACTATAAGTCCAAAAGCACAACTGGCCTTCTCCTCATACCCGCATCAACTTAAGTTCTACAGACAGTGCAACAAAAGAGAATGCCAAAAAGGCAGTTCAAAGATTAATAGAACAGGAATGCCGCAAACTATTGAAATAAACCTACAAAAAAACGAGATACTAGTGAGATGGAGAATTTTGACATGACACAAATTCAAGAGGATTTTGAAAATCATGCATCAATGTTACGAACATGCGCTGCTCAAGCGGCGACCTCTGCATACTGCAAGACATTGAGTTGTGTCAAGGTTTGTGCGGCTTTATGTGTACTACTTCAGGGGCGATCCTGATTTCTTGCAACATGTTGTTGACATAACGATGGATTCTGCGAGGAAGTCTATAAAAACGGTAGTTTCTACTCCTGTTCAACGCTCAGCAATTTAGGAGTGGGACGACTGGTTTGGTGAGGTAGCACTTAAAAGTCGGCATCAATTCCACGCTATCACAAGGAGACAAACACGAACATATCGCAGTCTCCCAAAACACACACGCATACACTACACGCATGCATCTTGCACACAGGGGGTGCCGTCCATAAAAGACCTTAGCTGTTAATAGGACGTTAAACAATATAAAACCCAATCACATACCATCATCAGTTATTGGCCCTTTAATGTCATTTTCATGTAGAATGTCAGTGCAAGTGCAGTTTAAAAAAATGTTTGATTAATAATATCCATCACTGATCTTCCAATAGTTTTGTGAAATATGTACTCCGACAAAAGATCATCTATGCTCCCTATATAGTGAACATTGTTTACAATTGAGTCAATCGATAATAAACAAAGTCCGGTTAAAATATCAGCTTTTAATAAAGATGGAACACTGTTTTCCTCTAGGCGCTTTCACGGATTTCCTTACGCTAAGATTCAGACACAACAGGACGCATCACCATTATAACTTTTGAGGCTGCTGCACACAAATCAATATCTTCCGAAGCCTGAAAAAGGGACAATATTCACATTTTCTAAAGCAGTTATCACAACACAAATGGTGTGGATGAATTTGTTTATCAATGCTGACATCTGGAGTAAAGTTTTTCTTGTAACAAAACTCTCGATATGTGTCAGCAGTTGCAGATGACATCTTTCTGTCATCGTGGTGGTGCAGTGGATAGCGCACTTGCCTTTCATCAAGGCGGCCGGGGTTCAATTCCCCCGATCGATCGTGAAATGGTTGGGCTCACCTGCCCGACCAGGTGGGTTTTCTCCGGCAACTAACATCCGGGCCAACAAGAGTGATTAATATAAGTTGAAATAACTTGTTTCATAATTGTTGTAAAATAAATAAAGTTTATATTATATATTCTGTCATCTGTTGAAGTTTTGATGTTGTCCGTTCCATGATAGTACAAAACAGACATGGCACTTCTTCCATCGCGACCACTTCCAAATTCCTGCATAAACACCTCAATAGTCATTGACGCCCCAACCGTGAATACCCATATTGATGTCTGGCACATTAACTCCTAAGCCAAATGCTGAGGTGCAAATGACAATTCTTAATGTACTGTCGGTATTTGGAAATTCATCCATGACTATTTTTTTACACTTATGTAAACATAATCAAATATAGTGATAATTCCGATTTTAACATATCAATGACTCACAATCGTATAGATTATTTTAAAGCAATCCGTCATAGTGTCCGTTCTGTATACATGTACCCACCTCGTGTTTGCTGTTTACTTGCGTAAACACAGCGGCTTCCACTTACTTCTATGTAGACAACCTGGTTTTCCGTTAAAGCCACCAGTGGGAAAACAACTATGACGATGCTGTTTTCATAAGCATCAGCAAGAGTTGGTATTACGGAATAAACGTCTTTGTTATACATAACAACATCCTTCTGAATAGCAGCTGTAAGTCTTTTAGTTTGAAATCAATGTTTCTTTGCAACAGAGTGGCTTCCAGTGCTTCTTGTTTTGTGCCATTTTGTGGGTGTGTTTCTATCTGCCAATGAAAAAATGTAACGATTTCTAAGTTAGCCTCGATTTGAAATCACAAAAACTAAATACGAATCTTGCTAGACTCTCGCTCGAGGCAGTCTCGAAAGAAGGCGAGAGTCTGGGGAATGCGAGACTATTTGTCACATAATGTTAAACAGGTCGGAAATGGCTTTCGAGTTACGTATATTTTTACTGAAAGAGTTGTTTCTCTTTTCACCTAACCACACGTTTATATTACATATGTCACTTTACGTTAGACCTAAGCCTTGCCCCAAATGACCAAGAAAATCAAATCAAAGCATGTGTTTTAGATGTAAATGATTCATTAGATGAAACACAAAGGACAAAAACACGCACACACATATACATTTTTAATTGAATTGAATCAGTCAATAATTAAGTTTATTAATCCGACTTTTTTTTTGCTGTTCTGATTCTGTCTTGCTATGCATTTGCCAAGGTGCTTTACATGGCTTTATGCTTTAATAATGTTCCCACTTGTCTGTAAGACAAAGTCTCACCATGATGTTTGCTTGGCTGATCGCTGTTTCTCCCGCGACACGATCCTTGAATTTCTCAATCCGGAGTTTCGTGTCAGCCGGGAGAAAAAGTCTACGGCCATGTGTAGGTTGGGTTGTGCTGGCGAGTGGCGAAACCGGTGGAAGCTTCAACCTTTTAGGCGTTTTTCGTTGTTCTCTCTGTGAACCTTTAAAACCCAACCAAATTGATAAGAAAATAAAATACTTATTCCAGTTACTCCTGTTAAGTGTCGAGAGTTATATACAACAAAAGCCCAAATTTTAGCATCAACAACTATAAGCAAATCTTTTCTGCTACCAACTTCCAGTATTCTTCAAAATCGCCTTCTTATGGAGATCCGGTGTCTTGGTCATTACAAACGTTCTACCTAGCCCTCTGATTACGAAATGTCCATTCGCGTCGGACAAAGCCATAAAGGAGGCGATGTAATGGAAATATCTTATTTGACAAAAGGGAAAAGGAATATACACACTGTTTACAAGTTCAACCAACTGAAGAATATGAAAAACTTGCTGTTGTGAAAAACAAAACAAGTATGTAGAAGCGTTATAAGTTATAATTGTTAGTACACTAACCAGTCAAAAGTTCATCCGTAAGTGTAGCAATTAACTCTTCCTCGGCTGGCACGTCCCGATTAACTGAATTAACAAAATAGAGAGTAAATGCATAATCATCAATACAATTTTTAGTAATTTCGAAAAAAAATTGCAAAGATGAAAAAATGTTATTCATACATTTAGTATAAGAGTTATCCCTACTTTGTCCTAAACATATCGCAGCCTCCAAAAACACACACGCATACACTACACGCATGTATTTTGCACACATGGGAGGCGGTCCTTTTATGACAGCTGTTGATAGGACGTTAAACAATAATAAACCAAACCAAACCAAACATTGTCCTAAAACGAAAGTTTATGTTACATTTGGATCTTATATATTTTTGCGGCTCGGAGAATAGCGGGAATTATTTGTCTTGTCGGTTCGATAAGGATATTGCCGAGTGCTCTTAGCCAATCGGATTGGCCCTGTATGCAGCAGTGCGATATGTGTAAGCGCATCGGGTACGTGGGTCATTTTCTAGCCGCCTTTCCAGCGCGACGATCATATTAAATGTTTCTCGGGGATCATGGATGAACTTACGAAGGCAGAGATTTCACAGCAGGTAGGAGCGGCAGTTTCAGCTTCCAGAAACGAGCTCCTAACTCAATTAGACTCGTTGATGACTTCAAAGATTGGGCGTTTCGGAGACTTTCGTGGACAGTTATAAATTCAATAAGAAAGGCTGTGAGGAGCAGCACAATTGCAACAACAAGGTTGTGGCAAAGTTGCATGAAGCTCGGCAGTCAAACCAGGCCGGCTACGCGAAGGACACGAACGAAAAGATTACCGAATGTATTGATTTAATAACATACAGACAAAAACTCAAGACGGTAGAGGAGTACGTCACAAACCCTATCGTTTTGGATTCCGACGATAAAAAAGAATGGACAGGGCCAGGAGCAGGGCGAATAGGAAAGCTAAGATACAGAAGCAGAAACCTCGGAGATTCCAAAAGGATCGTTTTTATCCTTATGATGTTGGCGCATGGGACACGCGTGTCACGACAACAGGCGGGCGGGCGTTTATGGACATACCACCGATGTAAAAAGCTGGGACTGTTTCTCTTGTGGAAACCCAGGTCATTGGAGGAGGGACTGTCCGACGGTGAGGGGTATCTCCGCGACAGCAGGAAGGGATAATGAAAAGATAAGTACACATGTATTGTTTGATAAAAATGTAGATGTGGCTGATGAGTCAATGATGGTAAAGCCCGTAGTAAAGGCACATTCGGTATTAAACACCGATAGTACAGCAGGTGGTTGTGAAACACGCCCACTTTCTCCGATTGGTCGGTTGCGAGGCCGTGTTACAGGTCATTCGTCAAGGATATAAGTTGCCGTTCAAATCTCTGCCATTAGATAGAGTTTTGAGCAACAATAGGTCTTCAAAGGATAATCCAGGTTTTGTCAATAGTGAGATAACTAATCACATTCGTATTGGTTCTATCATAGAAGTTTCGGAACAGCCTGTAGTGGTTAATCCACTGACAGTGGCACACAGATGGGAGTATGAGTCAAGATGCTGTGAAGGCCTTAGAGAAAAAAATTGATGAGAGATTACAAAAGATGGATAGTAAAGTAGATAGGATCTGGGAGGAACTTAAAAAGCCATACCAGGGTAACAGAAAAGTTAATAATAATCGCTGGGAACATAACCAAACTTATAGTCAAAGCAAAGGTAAGGGTGCTAATGGACAGAACAAAGATCGTCAGAAAGAGAGTAAGCCAAAGGTCTCTACTGGTAGTAGAGGTCTCTACTGGTGGCCATGTGGGGACCTTATCTGGTGAACAGATGGGCCAAAACTGGTTAGAGAGGATGGTAGGCATGTCAAATGAGGGTAAGATCTTGATTGAAAAGTGTGAACTCTCTGCTTTGATTGATAGTGGATCAATGGTCACTACCATTTCAGAATCAGGTCTAAATAGGATACCAAGGGGGCTTCAGCTGCTGGATCTTAACGACCTTGGGTTAGAGGTATCTGTAACTGATGGGTCACCATTAGGATATTTAGGTTATATAGAGTGTAGTGTAAAAATACCATTCTTGTCAAAAGTCGCGTTGTTTGTACCCATTTTAGTGGTCCCAGATACGGAGTTCAATAGAAAGTGTCCTTTGATTGTAGGTACTAATATAATTAGGCAATGTAAAGAGCTGTTGTCCCAAGAAAGTACTGAAGTACCTCCGGAATCGAAACTAGCAGTAGAAAGTATGGAACCTTACGACTCTGCAGTTGTCAGGGGATTGGTTATAGATTTGGATTCTAGCATTGGTGAGGTTGTAACAGAGAATTTAGATGAAGGACTAGGGTATGCAGTATACCCTCGTGTTGTCAAACTGGGCCAGAATTCAAGAGTAGCTGGAATACCTGTAAAGATTTGCAATATTTCTGCAAAACCCCTGTTTATAAAACCTAGATCTAGCTCATGTCAAATACAGGAAATCCAGGTAATCGATAGTCTGGGCTCAGATTCATCGATTCGGACCAAGGACACCACAGTACAAAAATCTGTGCCAGAAGAGTTAGGGGTCCAAGTAGAGGAAGGTAATTTAAGTTGGGATCAACTAGTTCAAGTGAGGGGAAAACTTGCAAGCTGGACCCATATATTCTCCACTTCTCCCTCAGATCTGGGTAAAACTGATTTGACTAAGCATCAGATAGAATTATTGGACGAGAAACCATTTAAACAGCCATATCGTAGGGTTCCACCGGGAATGTACGAAGAGGTACGACAGCATGTGAAGGATATGCTAGAGGCTGGTGTGGTGAGGGAATCAAATAGTCCATTTTCTTCCAATATAGTGTTGGTAAGAAAAAAAGATGGGTCCCTTCGCTTCTGTATTGATTACAGAATGCTCAATTCTCATACTAGGAAAGATGCTTATGTGTTGCCAAGATTTGATGATGTTATTGACACATTAAGTGGGTCCAAATTCTTTTCAAAATTAGATCTTAGATCAGGTTACTGGCAGGTGGAAGTTGAAGAGAAGGATAAGGCAAAAACCGCTTTTTCTGTTGGAAATTTAGGGTTTTATGAGTGTAATAGAATGGGGTTTGGATTAACTAACGCCCCTGCAACATTCCAGCGCCTCATGGAGAAATGCATGGGAGATTTGAATTTGAGGGAGTGCTTAGTGTTTATAGATGACATACTGATATTTTCTAAAACTTTTGATGACCATCTTAAAAGGTAAGAATCAGTATTTTCCAAACTTGAACAACATGGTCTGAAATTAAAGGCATCAACATGTAAACTTTTTAAAACTAGTGTCACCTACCTTGGACATGTAGTGTCTAAGGATGGCATTAGAACAGATCTCGAAAAAACGTCGGCAGTAACAGACTGGCCCGAGCCCAAATATATTAAAGAACTTAGACAATTTCTTGGTTTTTCAGGATACTATAGAAGGTTTATCAAGAACTATTCAAAAATTGTCGAGCCTCTCAACTCATTGTTGAAAGGCCATGGTACTAACACCAAGAAAAAAAACCGCCCGAAGACAAGATCAAACCAGTACCCGCAAAGTGGGTTTGGGGGTGAATCTCAGCAGAACGCATTTGAGAAAATCAAAGAAATGCTAGTAAATACCCCTGTGCTTGGGTATGCTGATTATTCATTGCCTCTTGAAGTTCATACTGACTCTAGTGGTTCTGGTCTAAGCTGAGGGTAATAGCCTATGCTAGTCTTATTAGGAATATCACAATGCCCAAATTGAACAAATGATTAATGGTTATAATATCTAAAGTCAGGCCAACAATGCTTTGCAATAATCGACTCTAAATGGCACTTCCCTAGAGAGAGACACAACAAGACCTTCTTTAAAGAATGTTTAATTGGCGGGAACAAACTAGTCGCGTGATCCCGCAACACCACTGTTCCGACAATCCTTGTGAGTTATCTCCCTTAGTACCACAATGTGTCTCTATCGGAACAATATTTGATTATACATATATATTTCAAAAAAATGGGGGTACCTGATTTATACAGTGTTACAATAAGTTTGGCAGAAAGGAAACAAAAATAGGAAATAAAACAATAACGGATGCCATTTTTACCGACTTTATTTTTTCAAATATTTCCGAATCCCGAATCATTTTCCCCACCATAACATACAAAACATGTGATTTACATGTAATATGTCTAATGTATATGTGAATGAACTGACGTGTGTTAGACAGTGCCTTGACACGGGTTGTTTTTATTTTTAAGGATCTCTGCTTCACAGCACTAGTTTTTCGTTCGTATATACAGTGACCTCGCCTTAATTTTGTTTATGATGTTACTAAAGCATAGTCGGTCCATGGCACTGTCCTTGGCCAGGTAGCTTGGTCTGTAAAAGTAACTGTATAACAAGTTAAAGTTCTGGGTTCGCACCTGGTGGAGCTGATTTTTCTTTACATCTAGAAAACTGGATTGTCTTTGTTTATTTCATCTCCATCATGTTTTCAAAATGAATTATGAAAGCTACACTCATAAAGTAAAAATATTGAATGCGCAGTTTCATTGTTCGGCAGTGGTACAGGGACCCTGAAGAATTTATTTGTAAGTACATACAATTATAACGCTTGTATACATTTCTCAAGCAAACCAACGTCACAGTTAATGTAACAAAGTTTTGGACGTTAATCCAGTGGTCGTGTTTTGTCAGTTTAACATAGGTGTCCATAGAAAGGTTCAGATACAAAATTGATATATAATGAAGTTGTAAAAAGTAACAAACTATAACAAGTTTCAAACTTTGCAACGAAAACTATTTTTCCATGTATATTATCAATAGAATGCTTGATCAAATTTGCAATATATAGTAAAATAAATTAGTTGACCCCCAAATAAAAATCATTATTCGTAAACAATATAAATTTGAATGTTAGTGAAAATAAAATTTGAAAATAAACCATTTCTTTTCTTTTGTGCTATAATGGTATCTTGTTTTGAAAAAAAATGTTAAATAAAACTAATGTTGGAGCTTAACATAAATATGTATGATACATTAACACGAAGAATACCAAATATATGATGTAGGAATTATCAGTAAGATTACAGACTGTCAGTTAGATAGTTCTGGTAAACCATTTAACCGGTTTTGTCTAGATGAATTTGACACCAATTATATTAACTATAGCTTCCCAAATATTCAATGAGAAATGATGTGTCGGCAAAGGTCGCAAATAACCTTTATGACTATTTCCTTTCTTAGGTCGGTTTGTAAATCTCAAGTCATCATATCTGTTATACATATTTTCATATCTGTTTTAGTATCTCAGGGTAAAAACTATATTATTGTCACTAGTATAACCGATAACGAAGTATATATAACGAAACTACAACGACATGCCTAAAATAAACATAAATTGTTGATTTTTATTGATGGGGATCAATTACAACAAGGAACTAAAATATATGACATTTCTTAACATTTACTTTAGGTTGGTTAGTATGGATTATGAAAAAAGTATTGTTACACAACAAATGGGTGTTTATACATTGTATGTGAAGTTTCGATGACTAGTACGGTATGTACTCTGTCACTTTTATCACACAAATGACCAGTGAAGGGTATGTACACAAAGGTGTAGAATATGTACGGATTGTCAACAAATCGATGTCGATGCGGCTACGCTGCAACCATATGCACAATTAGTTGTTATAAATGTACCGAAATGACTCGATTCAGATACGCTTTGTTAAATAATTGGTCATAGATGTGCGAGAGTCTATGAGCCCCCTTATCTCGATTTAGAACTAGCTCACTGCGGCGTATCCAGATGGCTTCCTTTATCTGCCGTTTGAACAGATTGCTCTCTTTGTCAAATACTTTGGAGTTATCCAAGTCAATCACATGATTTTTTGTGTGGCATGGTCTGAGATTGCCGATTTATTTATCTGGGGTTCCGACTGCTTCCTTTCTGATCGGGTGAATTTCTTTTCTTCTTGGGTTTTCGTATCTTTCCGTGTTCTACAATATATATGACAACAAACACTAGTCATCCATCATGAGTTTGTTCCAAAAGCAATGGTTAAAGACTGATGGAAAGTCTTATAAAAAAGCTATGAATCATATCAAATCATTCTCAATTATCAGGTTACCCATGGTAACATACTTAGGGTGAAATTTGAAAGTGATTCATATTTAGAGAGTTAGAAAATGGAAGAAAGGTATATGGACATAAAGATTTGTGTAGACATGACTTTGACTTGTTTTTGACACATTTCTTCAACTAATTATTACATTTTAACCAGTTAAACATTAAAAATAATTTGTTCTATAAAAGTGATAAATTATCAAAATGCTAATTTGACTAATCAAAACACTGATTACAATCTACCATGGGA
This sequence comes from Mizuhopecten yessoensis, assembly GCF_002113885.1. Lineage (NCBI taxonomy): Eukaryota > Metazoa > Mollusca > Bivalvia > Pectinida > Pectinidae > Mizuhopecten > Mizuhopecten yessoensis. The sequence continues at coordinate 82,154 of NW_018479997.1, read as the reverse complement.
AAGCCTGCATTGATACAAGTGGCCCCAAATACTCCAAACCTGGTTAGCTTAACGGTACGCAGGGGCCTCGAAAACATCCTTCTGACACATCAGCCCACTCTATTGCCAAGCATAATCATTTGTTACCAATCATTGGGGAACTGTTCTCTGAGGAAAACAATTCCACAGTTAACTGTCATTTTTAAATAAACCAGCAGACTATGCAGGCAAATAATTTTAATGAGGTAAATTTCAAGTCAAATATAACATGTTTCTGAACATTTTCCTCGGTAACATTCAAGCGTAGGTTTACGTTGTAAAAGTTTCGTCGTAATATCTTACTGATAATCAAAGCTTAGATCTAATCTGAAAGTGAAAGTTGAAGTGAAATAAAACCAGGATATCGTAATTACATCTATTTTACTTTACATTCGTCATATTCTAGAAAATATCATAGACGTTTCGCAATAATGTAATCCGCAATTGTTTATAATACAACAATAGGGATATGGTCATACATGTATCTTTAAACATGTAACAAAGAAAGTGAGAAAAGTGGAAAGTTTAGAGGAGATAGATACTTCAAAATAAGAAGTGTTACAAGCAAAAACACTTAGAAACGCAGTAAAAAAGGCGTGAATCTTCATACAATCACCACAAAATATAAAATTGTTACATAGAACGTCAAGTTTTAAATGTTCATTATATTTTTAGATCAGATATAACATTTTATTTCCTTTATATTCATGGACACAAATTATTTAGCGTATTTATAGTGTGTCGTTAAATGATCCCGTGTGACGGCCACATACTTCGATGTAGACTGTTGTCAAGGTTACGAACCATCTTTGTAGTCAAGGTTCTTTAGGATGGACATTTCAGTTTGGAAACAAACTGAATGAGACTTGAAGATTTACGTATGGCACCAGTAAACAGTATGATAGTCTCCAATGGTCATTAATACAGAAATAGAAAACTGCCTCCGACAATCTTTAAAGGTCACGTGACAAGCCACCAAACACTGTTATCGGTTTGCAAAATGGCTTCTCCAGGTTACAAGACAAACACTACATGTAATGAATTATTCTTATTTAGTTTTCTGGATTTTTATAATGAAAGAGTGATTAAATCGTGTTCTCTTTATTCAGGTTACTAGTAAAATGAGTAGAGCATTCACTGGTCACTAGCAAAAGTCTATGCAGTTTGTAGTTTGCTAAAATTAATTTTTAAAACACTTGTAAGCTAACAAGAAACTCACCCAAACGTTGTAAAGCCAAAATGCTAGACAAATGCATTAAAGTACACAAGATTCACTTCATGTGACGCCTGTGATAGTTTATGAAAGTACAGAAAACAATTGACAATTAGGGTGTACATTTATAACTAGAGATGACTTTAGATCAGCCTGATGACCTGACAAGAACATAATGTCCTAAAATTATACTCACGATCTCTTGTCTTCTTGATTATCATGAAAGCATTCATATGTTAATGTCACAACATGTGATACATAGCTGATATCTAATGGAAATCCCATCCGTGTTGATTTCCATGAACTATTTCATCCATACGGGAAGCGAAAGTGAAAGTGAAATTAATCATATAAAACGTAATTTTTTCTCAAGGAATTGTACTTTAATTTTTAAGGCTAGACAATATTATAAAGATTTTCAAATAATCTGTCGCTAAAAAAAGAATTTTCCACCCTTTTATTTTTTTTATTGAGGTTTCTAAGCGAGAAAAATGCCTACGACAAATTGGAAATGTTGGTGTTTTTTATGGTATCTTGACAATATATATCACGGTGCCCACGACCATTCTCAAATCAACTTCTATCATATTCAAAATGAAAAAAAATACTGCTCTGATGCACGACATTAAGGGGTTATTACCATATTTGTAAACTTTCATTAAAATCAGCCCAATAGTTTATGAGGCAGACAAGGTTTTTCTTTTAACAAAGGGTCATAACTCCTTTTAATGAGTCGGAATGAAAACGTACTACGTATATACTTGTATGCACAATGTCAGGGGGCAGTGAATTATCAAATACATATATAGATGTGTTAACCATATCTGTTAACTTCCGTTGAAATTGGCGCCATAGTTTTGGAGGTGATGTCTTGACAAGAGTTTTTCAACAAAGGTCATTTTTTCCGTAAAAAAGGGTCTGATTGAAAATAAAATACCTGGATGCACAACAGACAGGTAGTAGTTATTATATTTGACAAAAGTACTTTACCGGTTTAGATATTACATAAAAAATATTCTGTAGACAGAATATATATATGGAAAGTTTTTAAAGAAGTTAAAAAAATATAGCCTTCCATTGTAACTATATATAGGCTAGTTGACAATGTTGGTTATATTTTAAATTTAGTGAAATTTTTGCATGTTTTTCTAATTAAAAGAATCACTACGCTTACTTCATGTATACCAATATGACATATTTAGTATCAAAATAACAGTAATTATATACACTGATCACTATCATAATACATTTTCAAAACATCATTCGCCTGTGACACATATCTGTAATTTTGTTAGGATAACCCCCCTGCTGTACTATTGTTTTGCTGAACTCCTGCTTTTACGCCTTATAGTAAACAAGACTCAATCGATAAGTGAGTTATATTTTCAACAAATGCACAGATAAGGTGCGCCAAGGTTATGTTTAGTCACATGATTCTTGAACATCGGAAGAGGTGTATTAAAAATACAAATAAAAGGTAAGTTGTTGTAATGACAGAATGTTTGATATAGTTCGAAAGTTGCTAGTGTCACGGAATGCTATAAGCTTTCTATCGTTTTCATAATAATATGATCACCTCTATGTCGAAAGGTTTTATCAGGAGTTTTCATCCATACGAGATATCAGAAACATTGTTCATCAGGTTTTCGGAATTAGATTCATCAGTTTGGTATGATGATAAGATTTGTTTTGAACACAAACAGAAATTGAACACCTATTTTGTGAGCTTTCGAAAACGTCTGTTTCCTGTGTCAAGCAAAGAGTCAAATGACTGGTGTCTCGACTCTAAACCACTAAACCACTAACAAAACCACAGTGGGCTAAATCAAGTATTCGGCTTTCAACAATCATTAAGGCATTTCGCCCAATTGCGCTCAAATACTGCAGGCAGTCAGGGGGACGGGCAACATGTTTATCCGTTCCACCCCTTATTGGATGCTAAAATGGGGTCATACAGATAACTCAGCTGATGGCCCCTTCGTATCTGTTCATCGAATCGCCTTCTCTCCTAACCCAGTCGGATTCTTTGATTATCCTGACTTTCTAGTTGTCCTCCTTTCAAGCACTTTTGAGTTGTTCCAGTCAATGGTGTGACTGTGTGTTAGCATGGTCTGTAATAGCCGATTTATTGTATTGTCTCTCTGATGTTTTCCTCGAAAAAATAAGTTTCCAATTCCTGTTTGTGTTCAAGACAAACTCATTATTTATTGTTCATCAGAAGTGTATGCATTACTTATGATGTAATCAGTTATCTATATAATTTTCAGATGGTGTGTTTTGTCCCTTTGTTCCTACAACATACGCATAATGCGAATTTCTTACAAGTTTATGTAGCCTATTTCGTGTTAAATATGAAAGAAGTTGATTGAGAATGGTCGTGGGCACCATGATATGGTCAAGATTCCATAAAAACCACCAACATTTCCAATTTGCCAAATTTTTCTTCGCTAAGAAACCTCAATAAAAAAATTAAACTAGCGGAAAATTTGTTTCTTTTAGCGACAGATTATTTGAAAATAAAAGTACAATCCTTGAGAAAAAATAATGTTTTATATGATGTGTTGTTTCAATTTCACTTTCACTTTCGCTTCTCCGTATGGATGAAATAGTTCATGGAATTCATCACGGACGGGATTTTATTAAATATCAGCTATGTATCACATGTTGTGACATTATCATTTGAATGCTTTCAATATAAACAAGAAGACAAGAGATCGTGAGTAAAAGTTTAGGACAATATGTCCTTGCCCGATCACTTGGCTGATCTAAAGTCATCTCTAGTTAGAAATGTATACCTTGTCAATAGTTTTCTGTACTTTCGTAAACTACATATGTATCACAGGCGTCACATGTAGAGAATCTTGTGTTTGTTAATAAATATTGTCTAGCATTTTGGTTTTCCAACGTTTGGATGAGTTTCCTGCTAGCTTGCAAAATATAACTTCTCGGTGGGTTGTCACGAGACCTGTGAAGATTGTCTGAGTAGTTTGCTAGTCCTGTATTAAAGACCATTGGAGACTTTATCATGCTGTTTACTGGTGTTACATGGAATAATCAACACCCATTCAGTCCTTGAGAAAAAATAATGTTTTATATGATTTGTTGTTTCACTTTCACTTTCGCTTCCCGTATGGATGAAATAGTTCATGGAATTCAACACGGATGGAATTTCCATTAGATATCAGCTATGTATCACATGTTTTGACATTAACATATGAATGCTTTCAAGATAATCAAGAAGACAAGAGATCGTGAGTATAATGTTAGGACATTATGTTCTTGTCAGGTCATCAGGCTGATCTAAAGTCATCTCTAGTTATAAATGTACACCCTAATTGTCAATTGTTTTCTGTACTTTCATAAACTATCACAGGCGTCACATGAAGAAAATCTTGTGTACTTTAATGTATTTGTCTAGCATTTTGGCTTTACAACGTTTAGGTGAGTTTCTTGTTAGCTTGCAAAACACCTTCTAGTGTTTTAAAAATTAGTGAATGCTTTACTCATTTTGCTAGTAAACTAAATAATGAGAACACGCTTTAGTCACTCTTTCATTATAAAAATCCAGAAAACTAAATAAGAATAATTCATTACATGTAGTGTTTGTCTTGTAACCTCGTTGGAGAGGTCATTATGCAAACCGATGATAGTGTTCGGTGGCTTGTCACGTGACCTGTAAAGATTGTCGGAGGCAGTTTTCTATTTCTGTATTAATGACCATTGGAGACTGTATCATACTGTTTACTGGTGCCATACGTAATCCTCAAGTCTCATTCAGCTTGTTGTCCATCCTAAATAACCTGGACTACAAAGATGGTTCGTAACCTTGATAACAGTCTGCATCGAAGTATGTGGCCGTCACACGGGAGCATTCAACGGCACACTATAAATACGCTAAATAATTTGTATTCATGAATATAAAGGAAATAAATATCTGATCCAAAAATACAATGAAAATTTAAACCTTGACCTTTTAGGTTAGAATTTCACACTTTGTGGTGATTGTATGAAGTAAGGTTCACGCCGTTTTTACTGCGTTTCTAAGTGTTTTTGTGTTAGATACTCTAAAATCAGAAGTGTTACTATCTCACTTTTCTCAATTTCTTTGTTACAGGTTTAAAGATACATGTTTAGGTTTAGCAATCATCGACGTTGTTTATTTTTTCTGCGACACATGTTACAGTGTTAACCGTAGGTCCGCTACATCTATACGGTTTATTGCTTACGATATATAAAATGCAATAACGATTGATATTCATCCCTTCAATTTATAACTTCCCTTTGTTATCGCTAAGGACAGGTCAGTTACCAAAACAGCATCAAATTTGAAATATAAAAAAGTCGCTTATCTCACGTATTTTTAATTTTAAGAACATTTAACGAAATATTTAAAATGAATTGGCTGCTGATGCATATATCATATGTAAACTTCCACCTCAATCATATTTTCCTGTATGTTTATATATTTCTGTACGCCAAAATGATTTTGATTGGAACAAGTACAATGTAGACTGTAGACTTTGCCCAAAAACTATTTAATATTTCTCTGGTTTCATGACGTCTTAATATTTGTTTTTTGTATCTGTTTTTCTTCTGTTGTTGTCCTTTTTATCGACTTCGTGACCTGTGTCGTGTTGAAGGTTGGGAACAATATCACTCGAATAGACCTATATATTTTTATCAAGCAGATGATAAAGATTTAACAGCAAATTGCATTGGCTAAAATGGCCGTAATACATCAAGTATGAATATGAAGGGAAGGATGTACCTTCGTTAGAGGCTTCTCATACTATAAGTATACCGTATCATTGATACAATAAGTAGCAATATGATTATAAAAGAAACAAACTTCATTAAATATACATATATTGTACAGTAGTGTTTATGTATATATACTCAGTAACAGTTTGATTATGATCCTGATCCTAAATAAACAGGTTCTCTGACGCTAGGTTTTTACTTTTTATATTTGTTACAGGGGACGGTTACTGCGTAAACCATGGAGAAGGGGCTTACTTTAGTGTACTTCAATACACAGACAACTGGATATTGTAAGTCAAGCTTGTCCTTGTGTAGGTATATTAATAACGGAATGCGCATCACAAAAATCTCTAACATGGTACATTATAGATTGACACCCATTTTATTTTATTTAAGCACAAACAACTACAAATCGTGTTGACATAGGCGTTATGAAAATCTGATATTTTTTTTTTATGTAACGCATAATTTTTCTTATATATTTCAAAACTGCCGGCATTGACATTTTCGTTAAGAAACACTCGGTCCAAAATGTTGATTATGTTTTGATGAATCTACACACAAAACACCATCTCTCTATCGGAAATACCATAATGAACTAATCACACATGAAATATTATTTCAACAAATTCAAATATAAAATCTATTCGACACATTTTATCTTCTAATTTGATTTATCTATCGCTTGCTTGAGGATGATTTACATTTTCCCTGCAGATGAGCCATCGATTTGCGAGCTGGCAGCCGAGGTTGATGCGAAGGGTTATCAACCGTTCCATAAGTACATTTTACCAACAAAGCCAGTTGAGCCCCAAGCAACAGCTAAAAACCACTTTCAACGGTCACCTGACGGTACACAGCTGTTGTTAAAAGGAGAAGTAGTGAATGCTTGTACTTTGAAGGATGCTTTGAAAGAGTTTGTAAAATGGCTGCAAGGAATCAATAATCCGGTGCTTGTCGATCATAAAATATCTTACCATATTAAAGCCTTAAACCGAGCGTTTGCAGACTTTCCAATATTAGGGCGACAATACGAAGAAGCTGTGAAGGGAACAGTGGATACACTTGAGTTGTTTAAAATGATTTACCCACCCGGAACATCTCTGACAAGAGAAGCATTGGTAGCGAGGATCCTGGGAGAAGATTTCTCATACGAGAAATACACTGCTCAGGATCACGTGGGAGTGTTACGAAAAGTAATTAAAAGGAAGGGAGTAACAAAAGCCGCTATCCTCAAGCTTATGGAATTAAAAGTAAGGACTTTCGATTTTGTTGGCATATTTTTTAACACTTTTAATCATTAATAGTTATATTTATTTCTATAGAATAGTAATATATAAATTATTTTGATTGTAGTATCAGTTAATTAACTGATGTCTGTGTTTGAAAATTATTTCTTACTTAATGTTAAACGTAATTAGAATAGTTTGATGATCTTATATTTAATATGATACTCCATTGTCGCAATAAAAGTAACATAACATTCCTAGAATAAATGTATAATAGTTTCAACATCCTCCTTACATAATTTCTTACACTTTCTATTAAATTAAAAACTATCAAATACGCGGTAAATGGCAAAATTCTTTACGACTCGACTGTATAAAGCTGTCCTTAGATATTTGGATTTTTTTTCTTTAATGGTTTTCAAGTTTTGTTGCATCAGCTGTTAATGTTTTTTAATGCATTTATTGATTTTAATCTTGCAGTGCTATCGAGTTTTAGTGTTGTCTATTTTTATTCACATGTTCAACTACAGTAAAACATATGAAAATATGAATGTTCTTACTTTTTGGTTTCAAATTAACAAAGCATAGAAATTATTATCGTCATCTACAAGTGTTAATACATATTGCACATCTATCTCAGACTTTTCTTTCAAACAGAGCGAGTGATTTCATAACGTCACTGTAAGTGAGAATACAAATATTCTCTGGTAAAACTACCCATGCATCAGATAGATAGATATATATATATAAAAAAGTTTTTGTTTTTTTGAAATTTTTATATAACCTGTTCCAATATCTTCGAGTTTGAAATATATTTTAAAGTATCCCAGTTCGAAAATATCAATGCGTTTTTCCTTTGATGATAGTTATCTCCTTATTGGTATGATTGATCCAGATCAACTATTTTAAACACATTTATTGTAAAAAAAAAAGTATATTACACTGCATGTGTTTCGACAATGCGTTTTCTAATGTTCAGTGAATCAATATAAAATCCACTGCCATTTCCTTATTTCGTGTCTATTCTGTATGAAATAAGTTCTTATATACACATTACCCATGGAGATGCGTCAATTCCGATTTCTATGGTCCGAATTTGGTACACTCATGTTAGCAAATGTGTGTTGTCGATATTAAAATGTTAGCACATTGCAGAGTGTACTTTTTGTATTTCACAATACTATGCCTACGGAAAAATAAGCAAGACGCAGTACACAATTTATTTTTGGAAACACCTTTCAAATATTACTAAAATATATCTTATATAAAGATGAAAACCTTCTTAGATCTAAATGTTTATTGCACAACATCTTTTAAGACTTCTAAGAAATTTTTGTTCTCCAAATATTACCATGGGAAAGAGGTAGTGGCTCATCTTAAATTACAATGACAATCAACACTGATACTTCTATTTATTGCAGCCAGACACCCCCAGAAACCCCATGGCGGGCAACTGGCTTCCAGAGGACATGGTTGGTGTTGATTCCACGCGCAGAATTGTGAAAAGGAAGCGAAAGAGCAAGGAGGAGATAGGAAAAACAAGGGAAGAAATAAAGAGAAAAAAGGTAGATCCTAAGCAGTGTCGATTAACAAATATCCAGTTAGGGTCACGCATAGCAACAGCAGGAAACAGAAAACTATATGTTAAAACTTTCACAATCAAATCTTCTTAAATTTCAAGAAAATAGTTTTAAAGCGTTTTACCGTTGTTTGATGATGAATTGATATCAAGTACGTTTTATATATACTATATACAGACAACGATAAGAGGAAAAATGAATCTACCATCATTGCTGCGTTCGATGTATAATAGAAAGGGGAAATTGTACCGTTATATGCTGATATGTTACAACAGCAAATCAATATACATCATTTTAGGTAATGTCAATTATTATTAGTAGCTGCTTCTTCCAATAATTTATGTTTTTTGTTGTTTTCAACGTGGTAAAGACTTAAGACCTATTAACATTATACAGAAATAATGCAAAACGGAAGTTCAATGCATATTTTAATTGGAAATATATTGTTTATTATGACTTATTTCATTTTACAGAGAATTTTATCTTCAGTGATGATTCCAATCCCAAGTACATCATCTTTATGTAATGGACCTAGAAGAATGCCAACTAGCGTTGTCTTTAAAACATAATTTTAAAAGCTAGTACCAGTAACAAAGCTCGTCATTTGATAAGATACACACCCTGCTAGTTCTGGCGATCATTTCCACATTATTTCCGATTCTGAAATCACCTTAAATGTGACGTTTAACAACGAAAATGGATTCTGCTACAAATATGAAATACCATGCGAGTGTAAGAGTTGAGTCAGCCACCTCATAATACTATGAAGGCCGCAAACTTTAGAATAGCCTTGTCTCCAAACTTCACGTATTCTTTCAAATATACTGAGATTATTTTTTGAAAAATTGCTGTAGATACTGCTCAGTCGCCCTTGCTCTATGTAGCCTAGCATTATCGTCCATAAGGATGAAGTCTGGGCCGTTAGCGCCAGCGTAGGGTCTGACATAGGCATCAAGGATTTCATCGCAGTAAATCCGGGCCGTAACAGTACCATTATGGAAGACATAAAGGTCAGTTTTCCCAAGAAGGCCTATGCCTCCCCACACCATAACTGAACCTCCGCCATATCGGTCACGTTCCACAACGTTACCTGCCTGGAATCTCTCCCCAGGTTGTCTCCATTCTCTAACGCGCCTGTCGGTGAAGTCGAGACAGAATCTGGACTCCTCAGTAAAAAGAATCGGTTCCCATTCCTGAAGAGTCCAAGAGCTTTGAGCTTGGGCCAAATCTAATCGGTCCCTAACATTGCGGGCAGTTAAGGGAAATCGTATTGCTGGTCTACGTGACCTTAAACCAGCATCATGAAGACGGTTCCTAACTGTCTGAGTGGCTACCCGGGAACCAGAAGCATTTAGGAGGTCATTTCTTAAAGCTGTGGCAGTTTGGAACCTGTGACGCCGTGCCTGTATGAGCTTGGAAACGATTCCACATTCTTGCCACCACACTTTTAGACACACCAAGGTCTGCTGCAACCTGACGTTGCGATATACTATCTTGAAGCATTCCGATGCCCCTATTCATTTCACCGTCATTTAACAGTTGTCTGGATCGTCTTTGTGCCATATTAAAACACAAACACCCAATCAAATTGATTTCCTTAAGAATTAGAACAACGCCTTACTTAGCCTAGCTTAGCTTTTGAAAGGGATGTACACGTGAAAAAGCGTGCACGTGCTTTTAGGGTTGACTGAACACACCCACGAGGGACGATTTGCAAGGCTAACATATTCGCCCAAAACAATACGAAAGGAAAATATAATATCATTTTAACATTTCTTTTTTTCATCTTCAAAATATAGGTAATCCTTAGCAAAACGTGAGTAGTATATATAATGCGATTAATGTTATTATCAGGTTTTTTACCGAATACTCTCCACCTTTATTTCAGCGGGAATCTGGTGAAGATTCATACAACACGTTAAAACCCAAAAAGCCCTGCTCACCATTAGAGCGTATGAGTAGTGCTGATACACCTCAATGGAGTATGAAACTGGAACGAAAGAAACAGAAAAGATTGCAAAGGATAAAAAAAGAAAAGAAGAGAAAAAAGGTAGATTCTAAAGAGTGTCCGTTGTTCATAAAGGGCAACGAGTTCTGGATAATATGATAAAGAAAGAAAGGAAAGGAAAACATTTTGAAAAATGCTAAATAATTAAAATGATATACTTTTTAATGAGAAGGACAGCAATACTAGTGTTTTGCAATGATTCATTAATCAACTCAAACCTACATTTTCTTTGGGAACGTATGCTTGTATTTATGTTAAAAGATAGTCTGCTTCAAAGTACTATCATGTATTCCTATGACACAAGCATTTGCATGTTTCATAACAAACTAGTTTTTAATGAGGTAAAGATTGCAATAAACTATTGCTGTTAGGCGATTAAGTGGATATCAAGTATATTGTAAATACAGAAATGAATGTTATATATATAAATATTAATAATTAATTTCTTCTATTTTATTTATTTTTTATTTTACACAATATATAATTATAAATATTCTTAAAAACAAACACTGTTTTTTGAATGAGCTATATATCTACGTTCATTATAATGTTACATAAGATAACTGAATGCATCTGTAAATGTAAAACAGATTTGTAAATATACTGCTTATTATGAGTTCTATCGTTTTGTTTTAAAGAATTGTCTCCCAATTGAAGGATTTATCAAATATTAGTTTTGTTTTTTCAAAATTGCCAACAACTTTGTTTTACTTCAAAAACATGGAGGAACGTCAACATCCCACTAGCATGCCTTTAGGATATCAGTACTTTGATTAGCCACATGTACCAACAGTAACAACACGCATGGTTGATTTTCCATTTACAGTCTCAATTTGGTCGATATACACAGACGTTATGCTTTATACCAGATGTTATTCATTCAGTCAAATCTCCCAAATTCCGGGACAATCAGAATGAAGTCATCAATCTTCAACTTTACAATATATCATCGAAATGATAACGAGAATACATGCTTTAAAACAGATTCCACTCTGAGACGGGGTTATGGTTTATATTCCTATTCATTCTCATACATGTTCATCAATGATTATTAGTTGAATTGATGTTAAAATAAGAAATTATAATGTTTTGTTTTACCGGATAGCCTCCACGTTTAACTTAACTTACATACTGCTATCTATTGCAGCAGAAAAAAGAAAAAGACGATCCCGGAAACTCCAATGATGATGTTGATTCCCCTCAAAGAAGTGCGAAAAAGAAACGAACGAAGCAGGATCGGATTGGAAAAGAGATAGGAAAAGGGTAGGTCCTATGAGAGAGAATGTAAGACACACGTGTGATTACGTATCAAATCTCCAATCATCACAATGAATTCAAAAAGATAAAGAAAATTCGATTATTAATGAAGAAAACCACAACCGCAATATTTCATCACTAAGCGCACTTTATACATCCTCGATACTCCAGGGGTTACGCTCACGTTCGTTCTCTGTACTCCTGGAATATGTCATAGCAAGCAAAAGGCTCAGTGTATCTCACCTTGTGGGTGAGACGAAAAGACTCGTTTGATCCTTTTGCTTGCATCAAAAGAATAGCATGGTCATGTCACGGTAAATTTTGCTATGACATATTCCAGGGGTCAGAGAGCGAAAGTGATAGTAGCCCTGGAGTATCGCCATCGATAATGACTACATATAGCTAGTTACTGTATTTTGTGGTAACGTAGGATTTTGTATGCTTTTAAAATAATCATGTTAAACAATTTTCATTGTTAAGAAACTTTTTCAATGGCCGTCATGTATTTTCAAAAGAATTGAGTGTTTAGTGATATAAAGACTAAACACTCAACGCACACAATGAATACATGTACATTGTAACTAATAGCAACGATAAGAGATTCCTAAGAGCTCATATACCCATAGCTTCTTTGTTGTGTCCATTTATCCACAGATCAGCTGTTACCTTCATTTTTGTTTTTCTTTATGAAGAGATAAAATGTATTTTTCCTGCCTATTTATGCATGAAATGGTGATAAATTTAAAGTGTAATTGCAATGCTAATTGAATCATATTGCAAACACGCATGTTATACATATGAATATTAAAACATTGCCTCAGTTACATGCAGTATGCACTGTATAATATATACAGTGTACATATATTGGACGGATATCAACATAATTAAATATTTAGACTACTGATATCTCACAGTTGGCAATACAATGTATATGTTGATACGATACAATTTATTTTGTTAAATGAATATCTTGTCATACAGCTCTATGGAGGACTCGAATTACTGCATGTAGTTATAGCTTGTATTGATACACTGCTTTGGCAATATTATCCTGTACAGTCAGAAGAGATATACACCATAATGAAGCAGTGATAATTAGACCATTTACTTATGATTACAAAAATACTTGTAAATGTCAAAGGCAGCTTGTGTGTGCATGTATTGATTGCTATTAGTTCAGTTCAATAGTTATGGTACGTATTCATGATACCGTTCCCATGCTCAAGCATGGATAGTATGCTCAAACAAGCTTACTTGTAACTGACCTTAACCATGTGAAAAAATGAAAAGGTCAAATGTAAAGATTAGAAATAGTATTCGGTTTATGTCTCTTTTATTTTTCCCAAATCATTGACAAAATAGGTTTTTTTATCAATTTATAACCAGAACAAAAAAATAGGCTTGAGCACAAATTCCACTCTTGATCTTTAGAAAGTTTTCATGAATACGGACCAAGGTTATTTCGCTATACTACAGTACAAGCGACTTGAAATTTCTAGCAAACTTGTTAGACCCGAGGTTTAAAGCAGCGTGTAGGGATTTGAAAGTCAAACTTTTAAGGAATAATGTTCAAAATATGTCTCAACACATACACATTTCAACAGACGAAAGTAAAATGTCACCATCTTAAACGAAATTAAAACTGATGGCTTCAGCATCCTGCTCGCGACCCATTCATGTGAACGATATCAATAAGGTATCAATTGTGAGGTAGAAAAACATTTTGCCGAAGAAGCTACCGATAGATCAACGTTCCTCTGAAATGTTGTCAGATGGTATGATATAAACTTTTGTCGCAGACATGTTATACAATTCGTACCTAAAAAATAATGTGTTATTGTAATTAATCACTTTGGGAAAGTAGTTGTAATTTAAATAATTACATCACAAAATATGTGTGACTGTATTCGAATATGCAATTAAATGCATTACATTGCCTTGTATATGAACCAATGCCTATTAGAGTATTTCATCAATTGAGTGCCTAAGGGTAATGAGAGGAAATATCATGCAAATGTCAATATTGAGTCACCAACCTCAAACTGAACATTGTTCATCATACTTAAATATCTAAGCAATCGCACATTAGAAGAACGCTTAAATTCCAACGATTCTTACTCATGTCAATCAAACATGAATCAATGTTAAGTTCCATTGGTGTTTGAACAGTAAATCTGATAATTAAGTTCATTGGTTAATTACCTCTAAATTTCCTTTGTTATATTTTATGTTATATATACAATGTCAGTCAACATTGATATATTTATCTATTGTAGCGGAACACTAACCAAGCAAACACTATATCTCGAAAGCAGCGTGCCTGGGTACCTGTAGTGCTGGTTCCCCTTGAAAAGAGTGTACATACAGACGAAAAGCCAAAACCAGAGGGAGATTTTAAAATATGGGAAGGAACGAAATGAAGATTAAAAAGAGTTTCCAATATCCAGTATGGTCCTCGAATTATGAAAAATACTAACGCCTAGAAGTTAAACTCAACCACCCTGCTCGCAATGCTTGTTTAGCACAAAGTTTTGTATTTAGTAATGATATAACATTTTATTTACCACAATTGCTCCTAGATGATGAACTGAATAGAGACCAGTGACATAAACGATGAATATTAATATGTGTTACGCCAATGCCATTATTTTATTTTTCTCTGAGTAATTTTCCCTTTTCATTTTGGACACTCTTGCATTCTATGTAGCTGTTTTGGAGTTTAATCTCCTTTTCTCGGAGGTAAAATGGTGAACAGTACTGTCATGCCATTGTTATCATTTAATTTTCCCTTTTCAAGTATGGTTATGGTACGTATTCATGATACCGTTCCCATGCTCAAGCATGGATAGTATGCTCAAACAAGCTTACTTGTAACTGACCTTAACCATGTGAAAAAATGAAAAGGTCAAATGTAAAGATTAGAAATAGTATTCGGTTTATGTCTCTTTTATTTTTCCCAAATCATTGACAAAATAGGTTTTTTTATCAATTTATAACCAGAACAAAAAAATAGGCTTGAGCACAAATTCCACTCTTGATCTTTAGAAAGTTTTCATGAATACGGACCAAGGTTATTTCGCTATACTACAGTACAAGCGACTTGAAATTTCTAGCAAACTTGTTAGACCCGAGGTTTAAAGCAGCGTGTAGGGATTTGAAAGTCAAACTTTTAAGGAATAATGTTCAAAATATGTCTCAACACATACACATTTCAACAGACGAAAGTAAAATGTCACCATCTTAAACGAAATTAAAACTGATGGCTTCAGCATCCTGCTCGCGACCCATTCATGTGAACGATATCAATAAGGTATCAATTGTGAGGTAGAAAAACATTTTGCCGAAGAAGCTACCGATAGATCAACGTTCCTCTGAAATGTTGTCAGATGGTATGATATAAACTTTTGTCGCAGACATGTTATACAATTCGTACCTAAAAAATAATGTGTTATTGTAATTAATCACTTTGGGAAAGTAGTTGTAATTTAAATAATTACATCACAAAATATGTGTGACTGTATTCGAATATGCAATTAAATGCATTACATTGCCTTGTATATGAACCAATGCCTATTAGAGTATTTCATCAATTGAGTGCCTAAGGGTAATGAGAGGAAATATCATGCAAATGTCAATATTGAGTCACCAACCTCAAACTGAACATTGTTCATCATACTTACATATCTAAGCAATCGCACATTAGAAGAACGCTTAAATTCCAACGATTCTTACTCATGTCAATCAAACATGAATCAATGTTAAGTTCCATTGGTGTTTGAACAGTAAATCTGATAATTAAGTTCATTGGTTAATTACCTCTAAATTTCCTTTGTTATATTTTATGTTATATATACAATGTCAGTCAACATTGATATATCTATCTATTGTAGCGGAACACTAACCAAGCAAACACTATATCTCGAAAGCAGCGTGCCTGGGTACCTGTAGTGCTGGTTCCCCTTGAAAAGAGTGTACATACAGACGAAAAGCCAAAACCAGAGGGAGATTTTAAAATATGGGAAGGAACGAAATGAAGATTAAAAAGAGTTTCCAATATCCAGTATGGTCCTCGAATTATGAAAAATACTAACGCCTAGAAGTTAAACTCAACCACCCTGCTCGCAATGCTTGTTTAGCACAAAGTTTTGTATTTAGTAATGATATAACATTTTATTTACCACAATTGCTCCTAGATGATGAACTGAATAGAGCCAGTGACATAAACGATGAATATTAATATGTGTTACGCCAATGCCATTATTTTATTTTTCTCTGAGTAATTTTCCCTTTTCATTTTGGACACTCTTGCATTCTATGTAGCTGTTTTGGAGTTTAATCTCCATTTCTCGGAGGTAAAATGGTGAACAGTACTGTCATGCCATTGTTATCATTTAATTTTCCCTTTTCAACTTAGTTTCCAGACACTTAAACTTATTGTTGAGTTATGATCGAAAACCATGGATTTTTTTAGATATTCCAGACACAAAATAAGGACATGCATAGGAATGTTACCACAAAGTCACCGATTTACCATGCGACTACATTTTGCCAAGTTGCAAACAACACTTACATTCTTTTCTATAAACCGCAGACACTAGGGCAATCATTAACTTCATTGTCTTAATTACAGGCCGACCAATAAGGACTTTGTATAGCTCTAGTTTAAGCCAATGTATGTTTGTTTTGAAAGTTATTATAGAAAAAATCTTATATAGATATGGTTTGAGGTTTCTTTTTCAAAATCAAATTTTATATTGTTTTTTCCCTTTATCAAATATATCATTATACGCGTATGTAAATTGATTGTTATGATTGCATAAGTGATTGCTAAATGTACACACCATGCTAGGATTCATATATTTAGATGGTGTTATTTATCAAAGAAAATAGATAAATTTAACTGTCACATCATTTATAAATCCAAAATCTTGAAATTGTAGGGACGATTTGTCATTATTTTTGTAACCTTTTATGTTATTGGTTTTTTAACCTAATTACAAAATGTGTATCTCTTTGTCAAGCTGTTTCTTTAATTCTAACCATAAGACGACGAGAGCCTAACAAAAATTGATACATTGGAACCGTTTACAAACGTTTACAATATTTTGCCTGTTAAAATGTACTTCCTCATTTGTTTGTTTGTTTGTTTGTTTGTTTACTAGTTTGTTTGTATGTGGTTTAACGTTCTCGTAATAGCTAAGATCACGTGAAGACGGATGCCTAGAAAGACATCAGTCGAAAGAAAGAGTAGATAAATAGGAATAGATCCTAAGTATTGCAATGCGTGTCAATTGTAGTTTCCAATGTCCAATAAGCAGAGGATATAGAAGAAAACCCTCGACTTGATACGCCTTTTTCTACAGGAATCTTACCATTCGCGTCCGCTAAAATACAATCTAAACCGTGACAAATGCCATATGGATATGGTGACAACCCCTAAGACCTAAATGCTCCAGAACGTGGCCGTATATTTGGGATAACACTGCAAAGCTTTATGAGGCATGATCCTGGTCGAAAATGCAACTGCCTTGCCATTTCCAGCAGACTAGTTCGGAGACTGGATCAGCATCAATATCTTGTAATGTGTCAGGAGACTTGTGCTGTCATTGTAATCTGCTATAGTAAGATACATGAGTTACCGTAAACATCAATATGCGATTTACCTGAAATTGTATCACGGTGTGCATCTGAACATCAGTTAAAGCAGTATTACAGCTGTAATACTGATGTTACAAAGCAGCTTCACGGAGCCCTTGCCTATTAGGTTTTCGAGTTGTTCCTCTATTAATGAGACTAAATGCCTTCAGTTTTGAATGAATATTTTCGTCATTTGTTTGCCTTTATCTGCACTGTTGGATTATGTCATAACAAAATTTAAGGTTTTGTACACGCCACCTGGTGGGTGATACAAATAGAACTCTTTGGTCTTTTGAAGAACCGTGCGGCAACGTAACGGTAAAATTGACCATACTTGACGTCGGATGCCGCTCGTCTGTAATCTGCAAATGATAAGTATTAGCCTAGCAATTGGTCAGTTTATTTGACCTAAAACCAAAAGAATAGCTAACTGCGTCCCTTCGATTGTTTCATAACATGCATGTATTCTATAGCTGCAA
Organism: Mizuhopecten yessoensis; assembly: GCF_002113885.1. Taxonomy (NCBI): domain Eukaryota; kingdom Metazoa; phylum Mollusca; class Bivalvia; order Pectinida; family Pectinidae; genus Mizuhopecten; species Mizuhopecten yessoensis. The sequence continues at coordinate 63,972 of NW_018479997.1, read as the reverse complement.
TGAAAGTAAGTGAGCGTACTCCCTAGAGTTTCGAGGATGATCGTCAAGATGAAAAGGATATTCCTATTTCTGCTGGCGAAATGTGGGTATGGGTAAAACTGTTCCTGTGGAAGTAAACATTGACGTGCAGCTTGTATATTTATAAAAAATATATATATACCTAAGGCAGGAATCTACTTAACCATAATCCTTGGATTCAAACATCTTGATATGTCCCGTAGTTCTATAGTACGTTAGGTAATTTCTTAAACTACAGCTAATTATGCAAAATCAATTCACACGAGAAGAAACGTCATAAAAAACGTGGCAACCTACGTGTTTTCATTCCATTGCAAACAAAATCTTATTTACGAAAAGGTTGGACTGCGATATTGTAAATCGGTCTTTAGTAGTCGAAATATTCTTAATTGATATCTTTTTACGTTATTTACAAATGTACATTGTCTGCTGGTAACTAAACTACTCGGTAGTGAAGCAGACGTACAACCACACAAACAAACGAACTCTATTTACTCTATATAAAAATAACCCGTTCACATTATAATGCTTTCACTTCTCCCCGCCCTCGTTGTCCATAGTGTTAGACCCCCTGTGCATGGATTTATAAGAGAGAACTCAAAACTGTCGTAAGCTAACGTTAAGAAAATAGTCAACCCAGTCAAATTAGTCGTGGTAAAATAGATCGATGAAAGTATGGACCGGAAGGAATTAGACCAGATTTCGGTGAACCAGAAACATGTCATATCTCCCAAGTCCATAATTTCACTTTATATATGAATTGGATATATGTGCGCTACTACGACCATAAATAGCACTATCCGTCAGTGTGCACACTATAGGTAAACATAGGGCCCTAAGTAAATAAACCCGGGCCCGCCAACGGGGAGTTGTGTGCACATCCCGAAGCTTTAAAGTTATAAATAGTATTAACGAGTCGCTGCGAAACACTTTACGTCATTATACAAGGACCAAACCCCAAACAATCAACCAGCAAGAGTGTTAAGTCGGTATTGGTCGGCTCGGTTTTTACAGTAGGCTTGGTCACCTTGTATATGGTCTGTCGTTTGTCTATAGTGATTATAATGGTTGTCTATAGTGATTATAATGGTTGTCTATAGTGATTATAATGGTTGTCTATAGTGATTATAATGGTCGTCTATAGTGATTATAATGGTTGTCTATAGTGATTATAATGGTCGTCTATAGTGATTATAATGGCTGTCTAAAGTGATTATAATGGTTGTTTATAGTGACTATAATGGTTGTCTATAGTGATTATAATGGTTGTCTATAGTGATTATCATGGTTGTCTATAGTGATTATCATGGTTGTCTATAGTGATTATAATGGTTGTCTATAGTGATTATAATGGTTGTCTATAGTGATTATAATGGCTTTCTATAGTGATTATAATGGTCATAAGTTCGTTCAATATCGATCAATGCTTGTTGATTCCGTAGTTGACAAAAATAACCAAATTTGAGGCATGACTAAAATTATTAATTCATCCAATGACGGAAATAATTGTTTTTCCGCCGACGAAAAAAATCAGCTTGTTCCATAGCAAAAATGACCGATTTTTGCAATGACGAGCATATAATCTGTTTGTCCCTGAACGAAATGTTCAATTTGTCTCTTGACGAAAAATGATCAGTTTGTCACCTTACGAAATATATCATTTTAGTTTCAAGTATATATTTCCTAGCTCATCATACCAATAGCCATGTTACATTTATCGGACTAGTCAATATGATGATCCCAACATTTAATCGGTGTCAATTACCACATTATTACATGCATTTAAATCAGTCTATATAGTGATATGTTTATAAATATTGGCGACGAAAATGATCAATTTTCCCCATAAAAGTAATATGTGTCGCATGATGAGCCTGATCAATTTGTCCTGTAACGAAAAAAATATAATGGCCCCTCGGCGAGAACAATTACAAAATATCATATTACTTAAATATTTTTTACATATACTTTAAGAGACCACGGGACTGTGCGGTTAAGCGAACCATGCTTATATTCGCTGTGTATACATGTTACCTGTATGCTATTTACATATGCATCTCATGTTCATTTAGGTTTTCTATACTAGTTTATAGGTATGGCCACGTGTTCAGGCTGAGTGACAGGATCACTATTTATCAAACACATAGCTGATATAATTCATTTCCGACTGTCGAGGATTTTGATCAGTTACCTGTCGGGCGGGATGAGGGGACAGTGCTGAGATACCTGTTCACGAGAACATTTTACACCTGTACACAGATTTCACTACCTGTTATCAAGTCAAGGTAAGACATTTTCCATTCTCGTCTAACCTTTATTTTATTTCAATGTACGGTTTGTTTCCGATCAATTGAATGTCCACACTGGATAGTATACCAGGAGTGTCCTTATAGTATAGTATAGTGTGTTTCTATATGACTAGACACTGTTAATTTAAGCTGAGTACGCCATGTTTGCTAACTATATTTCCTATTACAAATATGAAAGTTACCTGTAGTTTATGTAACTGCAAGCACTATACAAAATTACCTTTGAAGATACGCCAACCCGAGCACGGAAGTATGTGTAATGTATCGTCAGGGTATACGTACAGTAGCTATGATAATTTTTTTAATTAAATGTGTCCCACTTTATTTCAGTATATATTTCCTAGATCACCATACAATAGCCATGTTAGATTCTATCAGACTTGTCAACAGGATGATCCCAATATTAATCGGTGTCAATTACCACATTATTACATGTCTGTAAATCAGACCATATAGTATAGATATATGTCATTTGCTGCAACGGGGTTGTGATATAAGCTTCAGGTGGCAATAAGAAAAAAAACACTGTTTCTATATTTTAGGCTGATATGTTTAAACATGTTATGCTAAGCATCACTTCACATGGTTAAAAGCTGATAACCAACAATAAATCCCTGAATTAAGTTTTTTTAATTGCTAATGTTATATCACGAAAGAAATTTGATAGAAGGTGGGGAAATAAAATATTGACAGAACCATTTGCATAATCTTAATTTCTGATCGATGACATCAACATTTCTGAACTGGAGTCGAACAACCCACATAAGCTAACTAACCTACACGCAATAGGTCGGAGAATGTCCAAACTGTATAGGGAATTGGAAATTGGAGTATTACGTCTTCGTAACGAATAAGGTTCTACAATGAATTATTGTTTTGTTTTATTTTGTCTCACAGTCCATCGATAAACTAAGTCATTTTTGTTGATTTTGTCGTATGACAAAATGTTGAGATAAAGTCATATGACGACAGTGCCCGCCGATAAAGTATCAGGTTGTGACACTTCATAACGTTTTGGCAAGCCAATTGCAACTTAACTTTTAATACCAAAAGGAGGTCGCGAAAGAATAAGCGATATGCTTAAATGAAAAAGAGACATATCTCTTATTTTTCACACAGGGATATCTTTTCAAATGCACTAGAGATGAATCTTTGATTGAAATAAAGATATCTCCATCGAAATGAGGATATCGTTAATTGAAATAGAGATATATGTAAAGAAATTACAGATATATGTAAAGAGATTACAGATATATGTAAAATAATTACAGATATATGTAAAGAAATTAGATATCTGTAACAAACTGCGAACTAGTCTGAATCATGTACTAGGGTGTAAGATTAGCTCAATGTAGCTATACATAGGTACTGTAGAAACAGGGTACAAGACACATCCATTTTAGCTATACCAAAGTAGAAACAGGGTACAATATAAATCCAATTTGTTATACCTGCATTTTATGTAGAACCAGGGTCGAGATCAGTTCAGTTTAGCTATACCCAGGTAGAACCAGGGTCGAGATCAGTTCAGTTTAGCTATACCTAGGTAGAACCAGGGTCGAGATCAGTACAATATTAGCTACACCTAGGTAGAACCAGGGTCGAGATCAGTTCAGTTTAGCTATACCTGGGTAGAACCAGAAAACGCGATAATATTACTAATCGAGTAAGGTATTAATCTGACCAGTATCTGACACCAATAAATTCCACATTGGGTGGAGTAGCTCTATCCGATGAAATCGTTATCACACCAGCCTGTTACTGCGCTGGCCAGTGTAATAATAATCCTAATGTCAATGCGAACTTCGATTCGTAAATGATGGGTGTGTGGTTATACAGGTAGGTCTGTGTCATAATATTTACTGGTGTCCAAGAATGACACATCTTAACCTTAATACACAATAACCCCGACATACAATACCCGTGACACACAATAACCCCGACACAAAATACCCCTGATACACACTAACCCCGACACATACCAAAACCCGACACAAAATAATCCCAGCACAAAATAACCCTGACACACAATAACCCCAGCACACACTAACCCCGACACATGCAAGACATGATACATATAAACCTGACTCGCAATAACACTATAAAACAACCTGACGCAAAATTACCTTGCCACACAATAACCCTGACACATATAAACTAGATCCTGCTACAAAATAACCCTGCTAAACAATAACCTTGATACCAAAACCTTGACACATTCCAGACCTGATACACAATAACCCTGATACACACTTACCCTGATACACAATAACCCCACACATAATAGCCCCAATATACAACAACCCTTACACACAACAACACTGACACATGCGAGACCCGACACACATTACCCCTTACACACAATAACCCTAGCACACACAAATATATACATACAGTAGCCCTGACACACAATTGCCTTACTAAAATTTAACCATGAAACAACATTAACCCGCTACACATTAACCCTGACACACAATTACCCTGACACAAGATATATATGTTTATTTTTAGACAAGCGTTAAAACATGTGTCTTAATGGTGCACTAAACATACTATGTAAACGTAACATGACAAATGGACCTGTGGCAGAGAGGTCAAGTTAGGTCAAGACCTGTCCGCATCGAGTACGGTCATTTAATACATCCGCGGAACGTCTGCTCCTACTACCACTTAGGTAAACATGGAGATGAAACTGCATAGATATAGTTTGACTTCAACACGTTTCCTGGTATGAAATACTAAATATAATACATTTTAAGCCATTTAAACGTATAAACACATGTATAACTTTCGTTATAAAATAGAAATACAACACGAATAATTAATGACAATGGTTAGTTGGAGATGTTTTGTTCACAAAGCACAAACAAAAACGACACGTACTGTAGGGCGAACATAACTACAATGTTACGCTGTTCTTGCTTCGGTGAACCGTGTCTGTATGTCAATGTATGATGCATTAGCCAGTTTGTCACACAGGACAAGCGAGGCTTCTTATACTTGTACATGTACATTGTATCATTATGGGTCCTGTATTATGTATTCATGTAGCCAATATATTGTAGCATTTGCAAAATAAAATAATAAAAATGTGAACCGTTGTTATGTCAGCAAGAGTTAGGTCTTAGAATACGACACTTGTGATGTCAGCTTGTCACATGCAGTTTGTCTTATCATACTACACATAAGACATAACTTTGTCCAATGAGGTGGTCTTTTAATACTACACTTGTGACGTCAGCTTGTACATGAGGTTAGGTCCTCATGTTACACTTGTTACGTCAGTTCGTCACATAAATTGGGTCTTTTCGTGCTAGACTTGTGACGTCAGCTTGTCTGATGAGGCGGTCTTCTTACATTACACTTGTGACGCCACCTTGTCACATGAGGCGGAATTCCGCATGCTAGACTTATTAATATTGATGTTGCTAACGGTAATTAGCATGCAGATATTATAAGATTGATCATTATCAGTAAAGCATCTGTGAAAAAGGGCCAAAGTAGCCCAGGATTTGTTAACGCGATCAGATTCATTGAATATGTATGTAACCGATATGTAGACAGACAGACAGACATTCTTTATTTCCTCTAATAAGAGATTACATGGTCTTGTCGTTTTTAACAATTTCAACAATTTACAGCATGCACACTACATATTTACATAATACTACAGTTTCTTACTGTATTCTTCAAACTTTGCTCAAGAGCTAGAGCTGCTCTCGAGAAGTATGTTCATTTCTGTGAACATCCCAGCAAGTTTGTCACTTATAGCAACCATCAGATTGTCCCATTGTCCATCGTCCAAAGAAATATCGTTCCTTCCACCAAGAATAAATGAACATTTTTTGTCTTCCTCTAGCATATCGTATTGTACATATTTGTCAACGCTTATAAGATTAACTATTTGTTCCAGCAAGATGTCTCTACTTTTGAATAATGTGGGACATTGTATAATGAAATGTTTAACGTCATTGTTCACAACTTTTTTGCACAATTTACACATCACATTTTGGAATTCAGCCCTGTAGGAAAGCTTGATTAATTCACAAATTTTCCATGTGCTTTTAGGAAATTTCAACGTTAGAGACCATAAGGGATTGGGTCCAATATATTGATGAACTGCCCTATAATATAACAGATCGGGACGATTTCTGCACATTTTACACCATACATCATAGTAATAGTTTGTTGTGACTTTCTTAATAAACGATTTCCACTGAAACTCTCTACAGCACGCACCAGAGAACACAAACTCGAAAAAGAATGTCTCGATGTTAAATTTCACCATTGTATGGAAGATGTCTACGATGAAGCTTACGTTTTGAAACGATTGTGAGGTGAACATGAATGTACATAAGCGAATAATAAATAGAGATTTCCAGACAAAAGATAATTTAGCATTACACAGTTTGTTCCAAAGGTACAGTTTTCTGATTTCTACATCAGACCATAAATCATCAGGTAAGTCAATAGCTCTGGTAGTTATGGCCGACGACGAAGTTTTCTCAAAACCCTGGCATCTTCGTGCAGCATACCGCATGGTTCTATTTAACATATCAATGGACTTCTGCGTAGCATTTGCCCAAAGTTCACATCCGTATATAACACCTGGTATGATAATTGCTTTAATGAGTTGCGCACTTTTGAGAGGATTCAATCCGCCTGGATGGATACCAACACTCATTAGACTGTTAAGGTTCCTTCTACCTTTGTCGCACGCGCTTTCTATACCGACATCAGCTTTTAGATTTGAACAAAACGTAATTCCCGCGTAAACCTTTGTATCAGTCCATTCGATAATCGCGCCTCCCAGAGAACATACAGCTGATTGTTTATTGACGATTCGTCTCTTATATGAAAATTCCATCAGCGAAGATTTAGCAGAGTTATAATTTAGCCTCCAAAGATTAGCATACGCATTTACGATATCTAGTTGAGCTTGGAGATTCGTGATGCTTCCAGCTAATAAGAGCGTGTCATCAGCTAATAATACGCAGGGGATATGTAGCTTTTGAATCTGTAAACCCTGTTCCGCTTCATCCAGAGTACGTGCGAGACCGTTTATCATAACGAGGAATAGCCAGGCTGATAAAGTTCTCCCTTGACCGACCCCTTGCTTAACAGGATAGTCTTTGCTAATTTTGCCGTCATACAGTACACGCGAGGTCACGTTTTGAAACGAATTTTGCAGTATTCTCCAAAATTTACCATTAAAACCGAGTCTGTACACCTTATGTAATAGCCCGTCTATCCATACACTGTTAAATGCTTTTGCATTGTCCAAGAAGGCAGCAAATACCTTTGTCCTATTTTCAATATAATGACATATCGATTCCTTGACAGTGAACGCTGCCATAATACTTCCACATTCCGCTCTAAATCCCTGTTGTAGTCTATGCGGAAACTGCATTTCAGCACATCGAACTGTTAACCTCTGATATATAACTTTTTCGAATAGCTTTTGCAGAACTGGTGTTAACGTGATGTCTCTATAATTGTTTTTATTCAATTTGTCTTTATTGCCACCTTTGAATAATGTTATTACTATACCTTTTTTAAAATGTAATGGGTATTCCTCCTTTGTCAGTATTTGATTGAAGAGTATAACGATCGCGTCCAGCAGACTTTTACCGCCGTAACGAATATGTTCGATGACTATATCATCATGTCCTCCCGCTTTACCATTTTTCATACTCTTGATCGCTGTCGCAGTTTCACTTATTGAAATAGCTCGATCGCAAATACCATCACTATTTGCAAAGCTTCTGACGAACATATCGTGAATATCTAACTGTATCTTAGCCCGATGACTATCATCAAAATTGGTTTGCTCAGACGGTAGAGCTAACTTACTATAGTGCTCAAACCAAACATTCTTTAGTTCATCTGAATCGCGGATGATTTTATTGTCAACTTTAAGTTCTGAACATCTGTAACCATTACATTTTCTTGCCCGAACAGCCTTATAGAATGTGCCGATATCAACTTCAGCTGCTTCCTGCAGGTGGTCGAGTTGCTGCTGTTCGTATAGCTCCCTTGCTTCTGTTAATGCTTTGCGAAAGATGGTTTTTGAATCCTTATAATCTTTGTATGATTTATGTTCTGTACCGCGCGGACGTCCCTCAGCTTTCCACACTATACGATACTGCCTCATTGACGTATGCAGTTCTTTAACACTTCCGAAGTTCCAATATGGTTTTAAGTATTTACGATACTGCTTAACTGGCAATGTAGCTTTCGCTGAATCCTTTATCGCGGAAACAATAATCTGTACTAAGCTGTCGAGATCATCTAAATCCTTCGCCTCGCGGAGTTTAGTAGTATTACCGATCATCTGCGCTACTTTGCCGGCATAAGCAACCTTTTGCTCGGAAGACACTTTTCTCCAATTAACGGCCTTTGACGACAATCTATCTCTATGCGTGTTCCTTAAAGTACAACAGAATTCTAACGACACAGGTAGATGATCAGATGCATTAAGAAAATGATCGTCGTGTATTTCGCACGTTTTCACATTATCTATATCATGTGTTCCTATTAAAATGTGGTCAATCAATGAGCTCTTCGAGCCGTCCCACGATACATAAGTCACATCACCTCCTTTCGACCACTGTTGTGAATTGACAGAGATGAGATAGTTTTCAATAATAAGAGTCTCAAGGAGTTTACCTCTGTCGTTCGCCTCGTAGCGATTCTTTTTACCAAACCGTTCCGATATACGTCCATTAAAGTCGCCAAGAATAATAACGGTACCTTGTTCGCTATACCGTTGATATAAATCAGACAGTGCTTGTAACGTTTCTCGGTACAGAGTCAAAGATAGATTAGTCGACGGCATCAATACCCCGAAGACATACATAAACGACTTGTCCACCAGTTGTACTGAGACCCCTATTATACGATCATTCCCTTCGTTCATCAGGGGCGATCAGATTCATTGAATATGTATGTAACCGATATGTATGTAACCGTTTTGTATGTAACCGATTTGTATGTAACCGATTTGCGTTAACAAAAGCCGTTCAAGCCTTAAATGACACCCCTAAACTGACCTGTCTCCCTTTTATCACAGAACAAGACTGACACGTTTTCCGGGATTGTCACTTTTTGACTTGTCCGTCTCTACACACGGATACATGTAGTGTTAAAGTTCTAGCTGTCGGTGACAACTTGTTGGTTGAAAATTACGTATATACATCGTTGTATAATCAGGGTAATGTATTCTCAAATGACCAAAAAGCTTTTAATTAAAATTTGGCATTTATTATGCAGACAGGCGGCGTTATCAAAATTGGCATTTGTATTTAAACGTATAAGTGGAGGCGTTAACGTGTATAGGTCCTTCACACAGGGGACTGGAAATTAGTCATAGCAATTTTTCAATCCCTTCATACTCAAAACTCAATAGTTCAGCTCTCGATACATTTATACAACGTCCAGTTAAGATACGTTTATCGAGAGCGACACCTTTGCATTTGAGGATGACATCATCTCCAGGTGTGTAGGAAGTACATGCATTATCATGCTTTTTATGGGTGTATGTAACTCTATGGATATCAGCGAGATATATTCATGAATAAATACCAACGTGATGACTATAAAACACATACATTGGCGTAGCTACCCTTGCTCGGAGTGAATTCATTCAGGAGCGGGTCCATGCGAATTCGAACGTGTCTTGATGCAAAAACTTAAAAAACAATGTAAATGGGTTGGATTTAGTAGAAAACGGAAAGCAGACAGACAGAGAGACTGTCTTTATTCCCTCCTTGTTGTAGAGATTGTACATGGATCATGCCTTATCTTGTGCTTACATCAAATGTTTATCTCTGAGATCATTACAGGTATCCGTCAATGAGAAATTAAATAATGCAGCAGTTCGTCACAAGACTCTGTGACGTCACATGTCTTATGCGTCTGGAACAGAGAAAATCATTTTTTTCTTTATACATGTTATACATGAGCTTTGGGATAAACAATACTCGTGAGATTTGATTGTGAATTATATTCGATCTCGTGATTCTTTTTATTAGATGTATTCTGCTCACTGATGCTCGTGGATTTTACTTGAGAACTGACTCTATGGGCTAGAAATCATAAAACCAATTATCTGTTTATATATATCGTTTATATAAACATATATATATATGTGTGTGTTTTCAAGTATGATAAAAGGTTATACTGTCGTAGAAATACCATCCCCTATATATTCATGATTTGTATTGAGAACAATTTTCTCATCGCGAGCAATTGGATAAACACAGGAAGCAAACGCATAGTGTTATATAACGTACCGTAGTATATTGAAATTGATAGATACTTTTTATAATTTCTGTGAATGTTCTGTGAGGCCCCTGTGACGATTGCAATGTTAAATCGTTCAGTGCATTATCGCTCGTTCTTTATGGTTGATACATAATTTCATGTATATGGTAAATCGCTTAGATCTGTATTGCCCTTCAATACATATGCGTGTGTTATGTAATGCATGGTATATCGTTCAATGGCTCATGTGCTATTTGTAAAGTTTCTAACCACGATAAACAACTCAGGTTATATATAGTTGTCTGTGTAGGACCAGCTAGAACCATCACCAGCTATATGTCAGGGAGTTCTTAGTTGTCTGTGTAGGACCAGCTAGAACCATCACCAGCTATATGTCAGGGAGTTGTTAGTTGTCTGTGTAGGACCAGCTAGAACCATCACCAGCTATATATGCCAGGGAGTTCTTGTATCGCCTGTAGCCGTTCACATTAAAATATGAAGGTAAGTAAGCGTTGTGTACAGTAATATTAAGTCACTTACAGAAACAAGAAATAGCCATAAACACGATAAAACGCTTTACTCCGAGCGGAGGCGTCGTGTGGAGGGAAGACCTCCCTTCCAAAGTTCCATAGAATGACTCCCCGCTACTTGTTGGGGATATTTCACTTTTCAAAAGATGTAAACCATTATAAATATCATTTTCAATAGATAAAAAAAGAGCATGTGGTTCTCACTAACTTATATGTGTATGACCCATCTGGATAGTGTTCTGGAGTGTATTAAATTGCGACAATAAAATGCATTACAGCAATAGAAGTTTGTCATTACACCTTTGAAATTGTCTAAACCATGTTTTGGGTATTCCGACTGTTCTGCTATCGAGTTGCGTACATGTGTTACACGTACAAAAACACAGTCCAAAACAAAGTGTATAACTATTAGGAAGTTATTCACTAATTTCAATTATTCAAAATTGTTTCTTTACATGGCGTTAACTACATTTATACAATTAGGGTCCGTTTTCATGAAACCGTTCTCATGCTTTAGCATGTTTTTTGTGCTAAGGCCCGTTTATAAATTGAGAATACAAACTTATTTTGCCAATGACTAGGAAAACAATGGAGGAGTATCAGAGCCATATATTGTTTTCAGTGTTTACATTTGACTTTCTGGTCGTTCAACATAACTTAAGCGAGTTACAAGAAAGTTGGCTTCATGCTTGAGCATCAGAACAGGCCCATGAAGACGGGCCCTGCTCGCGCTGGTTATATTTTTTTAGTTTTATCTGCGATCACGGTGGTAACATGACAATTAACCAGTTATTTTATCGCGTCGATGCTTGGCGTTTATTTACGTTTTAGTTAATATGAACCAATCAAAAGACAGACCAATTAACCACTCAAACAATACACAAAATTCGTCACGAGGACGGATTTCTTTGTTTCTAAAATAACTTTGACGTCACCTTAACGGGACGCAATACAAATGTACATAAACAGTGTAGAGTTTCGTCAATCCACCCACTACATTACCCCGACTAAAGGCATCATGTGATTAAATAGCGTGTGATTTATTGTATGTACTCCTATGCAGCGTAGTAACTTTGATCTAAAAGTTATAAAACTCAGTCTACAACTTTCTAGAATATTTACTTCAAGCACGAGGCTCTTTGATGCTCTTTTCATCTGATATCTGTTTATTTTGGAAGACACGCGTGTTCTATATTAGAAGTAGTACAGGTCAGGAGTCGTGGCGCATGTTACTCACACCGTGCAGTAGTAAATCGTCATTTCTTGAGAAATTCAAAATAGTGACAAATGAAGGAATATATGAGAAAATGTGACTGAGAAGTTTTATGAAGTCATAGAGGTCGGTTGCGGCCATTACTAATACGTGTTTCTGTTTATGTAATTTGTTCTTTTTGTAAAATCTTATTGACGTAAACACTAGATTTTTAAAAGCTTTCTGTCCGCGGTCCGGGGTCCGTCCGGGGTCCGTCCGTTCCTTAGTCATCAATATTTCCCAGATGGGTCCCAATAGCTATTTTTATATTTTGCATGTGAAAATTCTTATCGCTATTCAACAGGAGCTACAGAAGGGACCAGGTATTTATTGCATTATCCCTATATAAAAAAAAATCGTATGAATCGAGAGAGCACAACGGTCAACCAGCTTTAATGAATTCTGTAAGGATACTGACTGTCACGTTTGCGTAATGCTATCTTCTGAATCCGCTAAACAGCTAATGATAAAACGTGATGTGCATGGCCCCTTTTTCGCTATAATTTATCATGTGCATGCTTCTATAATGGGGGGTTTTCGGAAAATCTAGCATTTCCCTTAAATATTATTTTGCAGTTGGGTGTGCATGATCCCCTTGGACATATCCGTGTTCAAGAAGAGAACAGACAAATGAAGAGAAAAGAAGCTCCATACAAACCTCGTTCCATGTTAAAGGTGTACGCCAGGATCCCTCCCGTCTCTCTTGTTGATATAGACATTTAGATACGCTGTTTAAACTATAGATCATTTGTAGAGACAATACATTAATATCTATAGATAGAAGAGTGATGGTTTTATTGCCCATATGTCTGTTCAAAATTCCACAATACTTTGATAGTTTTGACATTTTATTACCGGAGTTCTCACCTTTGCCCATTTTCGTCACGCATGCATGAATATGTAATCTCGTGAAGGTATTAACTGACGCAACTGACGTGGTGAAATATATCTCTCTCACTTACTCGGTAAACTTCATTCCCTGTCTGTGACCTTAAATGACCTTTCACGGTTATAAATGCCACCCCGGTGTTGTGTTAATCAGACCTAGCAGGTTCTCTTCAGACAACAATGGCTGTCATTACCGCGGGACTGCTGTACGTTCTCGGCTCTGCGGGATGATAGAGCCTCTCCCTCTTACATTCATAAACTGTCCTGTAATCCACGTGATATTGAACGAAATGAAGTTTATACAAGGTTATCATTAAATTCTCGTAAAGGCGGTACATCTTACAATGTATATGTGAACACACCTAAAATACCGACACTTCCAACATATATCGAAGTAAATTAAGTTTTATTGGATCAGCTTTAGTAGAAAATTAGGTTATCACGAATTGTTATTTTTCTGTAAGTTAGACCTATCCAACCATCTGAAGACTCGATCAAGGCAGAATAATGAGGTCCATAAATGTGGACGTACCATCCTAAAACTGTGACTTTTTCTTTACATTGTAGGATTTCTTTCTACAATTAATTTCCGTTGCATTCCCTAAGGGGAATATGTCTGGTCTTGAAAGAGACTTCTATACTGTAAGGCAGGTCTCTGGTGTAAGAAAGTTAAACATCCTTTTATGCAAGTAGCATAAAGCGGATTTGCCGTTGATTGTATATGTGTTTATCCCGTAAGTGGGCGTGTCACGGACGACCTAATGGACAGTATGCTTCTTCCGTCTCGGATACAATAAAACTTTTGTATCCGACATTTGAACCGATTAAGCTTCCTTATTAGAAATACATTACCGTGCTATCATAGAAAAAAAAATAGAAGTTGAAGGATGCTTCATTTACCAGATACCGGATATAACGTCAACACCGGAGTTATGTAATACGACACACCTGAGTGATTCCTATCTTGTTAAATTAACGTTACGTTTTCACTCCGTTTTTTGCCTATTGGTAGGTCATAGTTGTAGCATGTGTCATTGCAAAGGGAGCACGTAGCATATAACGTATGGACTGCGTGTTCTTCAAGTTTCCGTTAGGATTGAATGCGTTATAGTATGTATATTATGCCTCGCGAAATTACACTCAAGTGGTTTCCCGCAATTAGTTTGTGGGAATTGACAGTTAATTTTCCAGTTATAGCTTTCTTATCTCAGCCCATGGGAGGGGGTAATGCACGGCTGAGTAGAAGCTAAATCCTAACATCGCCCGGGGAGGGACGAGTCAGCTATCCTATCTCCGCCCGGGGGAGGGGGTCAGTCATTAAGATGTGTGTACTTATCACAGGTTTATCGATATTACCGAGAAGGTTTTCAAACATTTTACTCCCTGTGTGTCTAATCAGAGAACCTTGAGGTGTTTATCTCTGAAAAAGACATTATTTCATCACTAAAATTCGTTATTTGTGTTCGGTGGTTTATAGATTTGAGTAATATCACCTGCGAGAAATGGATAGAATTATTGTTAGCTTGCTGATCTATTGTAGAGCTCAAATAACTAGGTGTTACCGGTACATGTGATACATGTAAAAGTTACTTGTACATGTGGTAGGTTGTTTACCTGCGTTAGTGATTGCTGTGTCTGCATTTTCGTAGTAAGGATATATTGATGCATTACGTGGGATAGAAAATGTTTTTGCGAAGCTGGTAAGGCTGATGGGGCGCCCAGTAACGCAGTCGTAATCCCGGAGTGATATCGTTGGTAGTGTAACTATTATAGGAAATATCTATAGGTACACAAAAACAAAAAATAAAATCCTATTAATATATCACAAGCGTACACAACAGGGCCCGTCAATGTTTGTCAGTATTTGTTGATGTATGACGGTTACTCGACGCTGTCTCCCGACTACCTGTTCCGAGTCTCTCCACGCTTTAGCGTACTTGTTCTCGGACAGCCTGTCCAAACTCCTCCCTGACTAGGATTTTATGACAGCTTTTAAACTGTGATTGTCTCATGTTTAGCGGATGAAGGTTTCTACCTACCAACAAGATGCCTTTAGCACAGAATATGCCGCGAAAGGTGAGTTAATTAACCCAGATCGAGAAAGGTGTGTTAGATAACCCAGATCGGGACTTGTAATTATAAGTTATCTAAATTATTATCGTTGATGTACGTTACCTGTGGTTGTATAAGTAGAGGGATACATCATGTATACGTCCGATTCCAGCATTCGTCCCGTGATCGATCACTCATTGATACAGGTCAAACAGTTTAATTACATAGATCAATCTGAGATAAATACGAGAAATGTTTGAACATAGGCATATGTTATTTAGTCGATAAATAATTTTCTTGTTTTATAAACTAAATATCAAATTCCTATGGTAAGTCTCGACACTGTGATGATATGATTACAGTATAAAGAAATTCAGATATATTAAGTAATCCTGTCTCGTCACTTATTTCGACTGAACGTTTCTGAAGATGTCACCTCACAGGCTTGGAATTACACATGTTAATTAGGACCTACCACTACTGCTGTGTTAATTTGCACGAGAGTAGAGATCGTTATGTCCGTCAGATACATTCACTGCTAAGGATATCAGTGGTAACCGTATTCATTGTGGTTATCCGAGCCTATTACTATAGTACATTAAGTATACCGGAGACTTATAGACTCATGTCATCGCTAGGGTACTGTGGCAGAGAAACGTCAGTCTGGGGGGGGGGGGGGGGGGGGTAATACTCCTTATCTTCTTACCCCGAGGCTTTGTTCGATCTTCTAATACATCCGCTTGTGTTAATACATCAATATACCCTTGCTTCCAGTGGATGATTAGGCATTTAGGGAACACCCCCCGATTTCTGTTGTATATCCTCTCCGTAGGGTATTTACCTTCCTGCCATCCTTTAAAAAAAATGAAAAGAATTCACAATATGTGTCTATTTTGTTTGTTTTTCACATAACTTCCAGACGAAAGCTGATTAATATGATTATGACGTCGTATTTTCGACAGAAGAGATCCTTTACAGCTTCGTATTACCATTGCTACAAGGTGCATAAAGTAATTACCATGGTCTTCGATAAAAAAAAAATGTAAGATGGGAGAAACACCATGACATATCATCACGTTAAAATGTAAGATGACATATCATCACGTTAAAATGTAAGATGGGAGAAACACCATGAAATATCATCACGTTAAAATGTAGGATTGGAGAAACACCATGAAATATCATCACGTTAAAATGCAGGATTGGAGAAACACCATGAAATATCATCACGTTAAAATGTAGGATGGGAGAAACACTATGACATATCCTCACGTTAAAATGTAGGATTGGAGAAACACTATGAAATATCCGCACGTTACACTTCTTGGGTTATTTCATTTCAGCTACAATTTATATTTGGATATCTTTGTGATATTGAAAAATGTTAGTTTTCATAGGTTCAAAATCAGAAACAACATTAGAATTTGTCAACATACTAGTATCTTAGAGACTCCTTTCGCTAGGAAGCAATTATATTGGAAAACGGTCATGAAACTCATGTCTGAACGTGGAATATCGACTCTTAAACAAGCATTAATCGTCGTATGAATCATCCATACATAGAAAGTGCAGTACATTTAACGTTGATATATTCATATACGTATTTTGCGGGAAGCTAAATTTACACTGAATGAATTTCTGAGGGATCTATGAATCGATAAACACAAAGTATACACGTGGTTAATGTTACAATGTAGTAATTTACCAAATAGTCATATATCACCTGTCTATATTTTGCATTTGTAATGTTTCATTATACAAAACATTTTACTATATTTTGAGTATTCATGCCATGTAAATTAGAGATATGTGGTTCAGTGATATCATAAACCAGATTTAAGTGAGTTGTGTCCTATGTAGCGTCCCCGTAGAGAGGTGTAGTGGTTTGTGGCAGTGACGCCCCTTATCTGTCGACGCTCTTTACACACACGTTGTGTAAACATTCACGTGTAAACGTACAGCTTGACTTATCACTGTCGGACAGGAAATTACTCCAATAAAATGTCAGTTCAGAAACGAATCTCATTATGTGATTACCCGGTATATCTTACACAGGATATCAGTCATATAACGAAGTAGTGTGTCGGTGATGACCTGTCTATAACAGCCTTTCGGAGTTTATCAACTTGATACTCCGAATCGTGCATTGTTAAGTGTCTCTTGCGTCACTGTATTAATACAGATGATTGGACTGGCCTCCGTCTCTAGAATATTGAATTGTTAAGAACAAAAATAACTCTAATAATTGTGATCACTTATTCTAGACAGAACATATTCAACGTAATAAAAAAAGCCCTGTAATGTCTAGCCAAGACCATATGAACACAGCTAAAGGAACCCCCTCCTGTCCAATCCCCAACTCTCCAACAACCACCTGTAAATCCAGGGTAATAAAACTGTCCCTGGTCACATCACAGCCGAATCAAATCAGCATAATCTCAGTAATGTAATATGGGCTTGACCTTTTTGCACTCACCACTATTCTGGGGAGTGCTTTTCCAGATTTGACCAAACCCTAAATTCTAAACTAGGGGGAGATAAGCCAGTAGTAAAATGCAATTGAGAAAATTCTTCATAAAATATGAGGCTGATAGCCAGTCTAACAGATACTGTAAAGTGTAATATTTAAAGACAATGGGAGGTAATAAATAAGGGAGATAATCTTTAAGGGTACATAATCAGTAAGGGAGGTAAGAAGTAAAGTATATCTTTTTTTTTTGTTACATTGGGGATGGTTTGGTTTAGTATTGTTTAACGATACGTGATCACTGTCAATATATATGGGTACACACAATGCATGCTTCAAATCAAATTGTTCCGTGACGTACATTTAGTACAGGTATAAACTAACGATGGGTTTTTTTCTTTTCTTTTCTGAACTGAGTTTTCAATGATAATAGCTACATGTATAGTGATCGTCGAAATCATTGTTAGGCAACATCATACAGTAACAGGATCACATTAAGAGTAACTTTAAGGTAAGTTCGACCTTTGTATATTTGTTACATAAGACGTGTGTTTTAGGGACATACAGTTTGATGCCTACACAAGGCACTTACTGAGAGTTATACGTAAAAGGTATGTAGACGTATATATGAAGGGGACGTTAAACCACTCCAACAAACAAACTAACAAATTATTTTACAATAGCTCGCTATGATATCACATACCTATAAATAACAATAAACATATAACACTGTTCATTGCTGTTCACCGAAAGGACCATCCTCACACGACCGGGGTTGGCCTGCACATGCAACTCCAGCCTGTAAGCATGTACCGGATCCTTTACCTGCTGACATACAGCGGCAGATCAGGCTGACCATTTGTCACCGGTGGTCATCTTCACGCTAGAAGGTCATTTATTAAAACTCCATAGAGGTTTGTCATGACTAAGCTCAGATACGTGGCTACCATCGTCCTGTTATAGGTGAAGAGAAAATACACAGGAAGCCGGGATTCGAATCCGGGACACTCACACCTCTAGACGGACGCTCTACCAATTGAGCTACCAGGTCACCGACGATAGAACCACATGATACCATTCAACAGCAGCAGTGAGTCACGTAGGCACTGTGCCCGGTTCTCGTCATCTTCCTCTCCTTCGTCGAGAGGTGAAACTTTTCTAATGACTGTATAGAAGGAGGAGGATAGAAAACTCTCAAATGTTATCGTTCTATCATGGAATGCTGCAGATTACTAGCTGACCAACTAAGTTATCGTGATCTTTATATTAACACGAACACTGGATTAGTAGTGAGGAAGACACATCTATTTCATTTCAACAAATTGTATTGTTAATAACAAAAGGATTGGACAACGCACATTGCCGGTATATACAGGTTGCCCAAGGGTGATGGTTGGTCGTCATGTTAATCCAACTCTCGTTAGTTAATTTTCCAAATTGTAAAACGACACGACTTTTACTGATTGTTTTTAACAATTTTAACAATTTTGAATTAATGAGACTTTGGTAAACATAACAAATCATAAAGAGTTTGGGTATGTCTTTCTCCCTAAACGTCCAGATATTATATTTAGAAAACCACATGTTTCTCTTGGTAACAAATCATTCCTTTTCCGATCGGGGAAACAATTGCCGTGAACTAGGACGTCATGATGGAAGATGACGTCACAAAGCATTGTTACTTGACACTATAGCTAGAAGACGACGTCACAACGCATTGTTACTTGACACTATAGCTAGAAGACAACGTCACAAAGCACTGTTACTTGACACTATAGCTAGAAGACGACGTCACAAAGCATTGTTACTGGACACTATAGCTAGAATACGACGTCACAAAGCACTATTACTTGACACTATAGCTAGAAGACGACGCCACAAAGAATTGTTACTGGACACTATAGCTAGAAGACGACGTCACAAAGCACCGTTACTTGACACTATAGATAGAAGACGACGTCACAAAGAATTGTTACTGGACCCTATAGCTAGAAGACGACGTCACAAAGAATTGTTACTGGACACTCTAGCTAGAAGACGACGTCACAAAGCATTGTTACTGGACCCTATAGCTAGAAGACGACGTCACAAAGCACCGTTACTTGACACTATAGATAGAAGACGACGTCACAAAGAATTGTTACTGGACACTCTAGCTAGAAGACGACGTCACAAAGCATTGTTACTGGACACTATAGCTAGAATACGACGTCACAAAGCACTGTTACTTGACACTATAGCTAAAAGACGACGTCACAAAGCATTGTTACTTGACACTTTAGCTAGAAGACGACGTCACAAAGCACTGTAACTTGACATTATAGCTAGAAGACGACGTCACAAAGCACTATTACTTGACACTATAGCTAGAAGACGACGCCACAAAGAATTGTTACTGGACACTATAGCTGGAAGACGACGTCACAAAGCACTGTTACTTGACACTATAGCTAGAAGATTTGCCAATGAAAGTGAGTCCAGGGTTTTACCCACAAGTGGGTAGCGGGTTAGATCACAGGGTATATCGATTATGCCATACTTAGGCTTGATGGTCTTGGAGAGACATTGTATTACATATCAAATATTGTAATAGTGAAAAGTGTCGTGTCTTTAAAACTAACAGATAACATCAGCGTAATTAAATTGTCATATTCGTTTGAATGGATACACCCTTTTTGTATCTACCTAACTGTTGATACCCCCTCCCCCGATGATTTAGATTTGTTTGTATTACTTGAGGAAACTGTAAGTAAGTATAAAGGATATGATGATGTGTTCAAGCAATAGGTGACTTTAACAGCCGTACTGGTTTATGTGAGGATTATATCACCTTGATAAAATGAGTGATATTTCAACACATGTATTATTCAATATATCTGAATACCTTTCGGATTCCAAATGAATGGGCCTACATGTCAACCAATTCGGAAAGATACGTTAAATTTGTCTCTGTGTAAAACAATTTTTCAAAAATTTGAATGGTAGACCTGCTGGTTATAGTGATGGTCATCATACGTATGTCAGTCTTATTGATAATGTTTTAGTCTCTGATACTAGGTTGAAGACGATAGTAGTTCGAGTCTGATGTTATAATAATATTTCTAATCACTCTCTATTATCAATTTCGTTACCTTCGCTGTTTTCCTCTGTTAATGAACCTGTTGATGTAGAACCCAAATCGTACAGAACAACAACCTTTAAATGGAATGAGAACGAAAATCGAAGATAGAAATATTGTTAGCAATTTAATTAAAATTAGATCTTCGCATCGCTCCTATTTACCAAGAGGTGGCTTGGAATCTGAAAAACAAACCAAAAAAGATGTCCGCAGAAATGTGTTCGTCCATTATTTTTATAGAATCGTATCTTGCTTCATCAACGACACTCGCAATGAAAACCTAGATCAAATCCAAGTCATGTCATAACACCGGGAACTGGGCTATTGACAACAAAACGACAAGGCACACTCATGAACATCATAAACAAACATTGACTTTCATATCACACAAAGACAGCATGTTTCTCTATGAAATCATAATCGTGACTATAAACCTTGTCCATAGTTATCACCAACCTCCGCGCGACCTATCAGTAAACGGCAGCTATGCGAAGATCTGATTTTGATTAGATTGCATTGTTAGCTAATTCACCTGAGTTACTAGACCTATGTTACGATTCGGATCTTAGCCAATCGGGTATCAATAACGTAAATAAATTTTCAGAATATGTTTAACATTTAGTATCACCTTATTGTTATAAAGCTGTAGCAGAACATTCGGAATGATTTTTATCAGTTTGTTTTGTATGAGTATTAAATGCTAAGTTTATTTTGTACACAAACAGTAAATGGACACTTATATTGCGAGCTTTCGAAGTTGTCTGTTTCCTTTGTCAAGCAAAGAGTTTAATCACCGATGTCTCGAATCTAAACCGCTAAACACAACTCACTAAGCCATAATGTGTCGAATCAGTAAATTCAGCTGTCAGAAATTATAAAAACACAAAATAAAGGAAGTGAGTGACATTGACTGCCTGTAGTATTATAGTGCTTTTTGACGAAATAAACATCGGTCCAATGAGCAATGTTAGCAAAGGTTCAGAGAATATAATATTGCTCTCACTACTCTTAATTCATGAAGAATTTCAGAAAAAGGAAAAAGTCCACAGACTCCTAAGATTGTATCTTTAGAAGAATCACAAAAACCTTTTTGTACTCTTGCATCTTCTAATCGAAACACTGATGAAATTGCTAATGACTATATGAACAATAATAACATACCCATTCACACTCCAGTGTTGAATGAACTGGATGCTAATATTACAGGGTGTGAAATTAAGAGTTCTATTCGTGGCGTTGACTCCAATAAGGTGTGTGGAATCGATAATATGCTGAATGAATATATGTTCTGGCGTTTTGTACCTTGTCTTGTTGTACATTTAACAATATATTTAGATAAGGTTTTTACCTTATACGTGCGCATTTGGCAATAAGTACAAAAAAGGTGATCTAAGTAACCCTCACAGCTACAAAGGTATTTCTTTTGTCAGTTGTATTGGTGAACGTTTTACGCCTGTATTTAACAAGGCATCACAAGTGATACAAATCCCCTCGCATTCACACATTGTGATATATGTAAGAGGAAATGAAGTCGCTAGGGCGATAGCAAAGTTGTTTTCCCTAAAAGTAGTGACAGTGACCTTGACCAAACACTTGTATGAAGTTTCATGAAATTCCGTTAAGTAGTTTAGTCGGTAGAGCGATGACAAAGTTTTTATAAAAATAGTAACAGTGACCTTAAACTTTAACGCAGTAACCCGAAACACTTATACGTACAAACTTACGTACGGGCGGAATCCTATATCCCCTCGAACTTTCGTTTCAAGGGGATAATAATAGGTTTGTACAATTAGATGACCGATGCTCAGTTTGGATTCAAACGACAGTTATCCACGACAAATGCTATTTATACATTGAAAGCTATAATGAATCGCAGGCTAAAGAGTAAAAACGTATATAGTGCTGTTTCATTGACCACAACAAAGCGCCTGACCTGATCAATAGAATGCTATCAGATCACGCTATACAAAATCAAGATGTTGTGTTAAAAGCAAAGACTTTGGCATATGTTCTGGACTTTTAACTGTAAGATTTGCATTTTTAAGGAGAAACTTTGTCGTCTCTGTTATTTTTATTACATGTGAACGATTTCAAAATGCAACTTATAGATGACAACTTTCCGTCAATTGACCAACAGCTGATTTACATGTACCTGTATGATGACGATCCGGTCGCCTTCGCTTAAATACATGTAGGCTTGAAAGCGATGTAAGACTCTTTGTTAAATTACACTACAAAGTAGGGCCTTACTGGTAACACTTTAAAGACTCAGATTGTTGTTTTAGGAACACTAAAGACACACTAAAAGATAATGAAAATGGCCGTCTGATGGGTATGTTTTAGAGTTAGTGAACGAATCCAACTAACGTCGAGTTTTATTGAATTATAATGGGAAATACATTATAATGGGAAATAAAAACAGAAAAGAAGCAAGGAAGAAAAGCCTCGTTTGCCATATTGGGTGTATGCAAGAAACATTATTGAATATTGGGACATTATTAGCAGTGTTTGACACATGTATCAGTAGTATAGTCAACTATGGATCAGAAGTATGAGGATTCCATAAAGGCACTGACATCGGCAAAACGCATGTGGGATTTGGTAAATAGTTGGTAGTTGTGCGGTAATCTACACCGAATTTGATGGTACAATGTATATTTAGAATTAGGCGTAATCCATTGTATGCAAAAAGGAAACATTTTTTTAACGATATTGGTTTTAATGGCTTAATACTAAAAACTGTATTTTGAAATCCTGTTATAAAACTTTGATGCTTTTTGGTATGTGAAATAAAAGATGAGTTGTATTGTTTAGTTTAAGGATATATTTCGGAAGCTCAGAACGGGTACGATATCACTTTTTCAATTATCAAGGTACGATTATTTGACATTTTTAATCAGGAGAGAAACAGTGCAATTACAGGTATGTCTTACAGTCAGTTAACACCGGTTTTCCTAATGAAACTGCTTCGACTGTCAGCTCACAAGTTAAACATCGAATTAAAGCAATTTGATGATGTTGATAAAACTGATAGATTATGTACAAGGTGTCACCTCATTTTTCATATTGAAGATTTTTATTTGAAATATTATTAAAGAAATAATACACAGAAAATTAATGAGCACCAATCAGATATATGATATTTTGTTTGTGTGCGATGTTCATTCTTCTGTGTCCAATGTGTCGTTTGTGCATATGGAAATATCCTAATAACACGCACACGGCTGCTACTACTACTACTACTACAAATACTACTACTACTTCAAACAGAAATGTTGAAAACCGTGATTCCATTGTATATGTCAGTGAGTCTGTGCGAATCGTGTTCGCCATGTATTCTAATCAATGCTCTGTTTTTCAGATGTCGTTCCGGGATCACCGCAACATCAACATGGAGTCCAAGTCGAAGGAGGTCAATCACCTTGACAACATGAGCAAAGGAATGAACAAGGCCCGGGAGTATCTCATACTTTTCCTCACCTACATCCTGTACAAAATCACGCGCTCTATCGTCATCACCTTCCAAAAGTTCACGTGGGCAGTAACCGGTGTCGAGAGGACCCGAAAGGACGCACAACGTGGATTACAATTTAAACTAAGTGCGCATGTCCA
The DNA here is from genome assembly GCF_002113885.1 of Mizuhopecten yessoensis. Classification (NCBI taxonomy): domain Eukaryota; kingdom Metazoa; phylum Mollusca; class Bivalvia; order Pectinida; family Pectinidae; genus Mizuhopecten; species Mizuhopecten yessoensis. The sequence goes on along the minus strand of NW_018479997.1, from coordinate 39,461 downwards.
GAATGTATTTTGGCGACGGAAGTTGTTTGCTATGACAATGGCAGACCCATCCGACTTTATTACTACTCATAAATGTTTTAAACATCCCAATTATGTGCTCAAACCCCATATATCGCTGTATTGTATAACAAAGAAGGAGGCCATATTTGTTGAAGTGAAAGAAGGGACGGATATTTACGGTTCATCAGAAAGCACTTCATCATTATTTCAAGAACAGTTTGAGCATGCACACTGTCTTATATCCATCCCCCTAGCTTCTTTTCACAAAATAGCATCAGACCTTGGCACTCCAAAAGTACCAATTATATGGATTTCAAGCACCGGACGTTGTGGGTCGACTCTACTGACACGTGTTTTTGCGCAACTTCCGGGTATGATGGTATTGTCCGAACCTGACGTCATCACTAGTCTAGCTTACTTAAAAAAGACGAAGAAAATCAACAAAGGGGAATACGAACAGTTACTGCCTAGTTCAATACGTTTACTTTGTAAACCGGACGACAGAGCTGGCATGATTTGCGTCAAAACGAGACCGGGTTGTACCGGACAGATGGAGGATGTGTACAAGAACTTCCCGCAGATATATCAAATGTATGTATACCGAAATAGCCTCAAAACCGTGACGTCATCGCTTAGTCTGTTTTCAGAGGAACCGTTTGCCATGATGGCCCGTTACATCATTGACAACAAAGTGTTATCCGCTATCATGCCATGTTTCAGAGGTTTCTTCTATTTCAACTTCTGCTATGTGCTAGATCATGACCCTCCTGCCTTTCCCCCGAAGAGTCTTAGCAGTGTCGGCATATTCACAACGGCATGGGCTGCTAGTATCTCGCGCTGCGTGGAAGCTATCGAGGCGCGCGTGCCTGTCATCGCTCTACTTTATGAAGACATGATGAAAAACCCTCGAAAAACTTGCTCAATTCTGTTTGATTTTTTAGACATTCGGAGGGAGTATATAGCGTCTGCTATGGAGGGCTTCAAAGTAGACTCGAATAAGGGTTCACTTAGCCAAAGCCTGGTTATCAGTGATTCCCGACGGACAATCCCACAGGGGTTCCGAGTGGAAGCTGACTCGATCCTTCGAAAGCACAACCTACCAAGACTCGGTGAGAGATACGAATTGCCGGGCCTTATCGATTTTGAAGCCTCAAAACTCCCTAGAATGAACTCCAGTAACAAATTCTTTTAACCTGTGAAGCTTTTAAGCTTGAAAATGTGTAACGTTCTCTAAAGGAAATGTTTCGTCCAATAACACAGTTATTTACTTCAGTAGACCTTCATGCTATACATACTTTATTTGTTCCCGCTTCACACAAAACGCAAGAACTGGTATTGCTTGTAATTTCCCATTCATGCACCCAAGTGTCAACTTAATAGTATGGGCCGCAGGATTCTCATATATACATATATATCATGTTGGTACAGTCTTGAAGATGGTCTTCAAAATAATAATTAAAAAAAAATAGAAGATAAATATTTTCTGTTATCCTAGCAAATGCTACAGACGATAATGGTGAGTCATTCCTGACATAGATATATTGAATAGATGAATAGACCTAAGTAACGGGACACGACACATGAATATGGAAAGTAAAACCCCTCTTTATCTCGAGTATCCCCAAGCACCATCTACTGGATATCCTCTTATCCTCGCAAAAACCGTGGAATCCTCTGGTCCTACCACTAAAGCTAATACCAAAGCATCGAACCCAAGCATCCTTAGCCTATTCTAGGTTATTCTAGGTTACCGGCGTCCTTAAAAGACCTTAACTGTTAATGACATTTAACTGGACGTTAAACCCTGTGGAATCAAACCCATGCTACCGCCAGAACGTTAAACCGGAAGAGCCCACCGAGCATAGCTTGGCCCTACCGCCAGGCCAAATCATCTGTATCAAGCCAACATATTTCAATATAATGTCAAATAATGTATTGTCAGTATGAAATAACTGGTTACAAGAAAGACAATTTGGATATATTTTGACGAAATCAAATGACGGCTACCTTTATAAAATATATACCTCAGACAGCGATTGGTTTGGTTTGCTTGTGTTTTACGACCTATTAACAGGTTTGGCCATTTAAGGAGATCCCGGAGAAAAAACACCGACTTACGGTAAGTACCTGACGACTGCCCCACGTAGGTATCGAACCCACGTACCAGTCGTGACGGGTTAGAACGATTTAACAGATGATATTTCAAAACTATCGCATCTTTTGTACTATGAAATAAGGTAAAAGGGATGTAACTCCGCTGTAACTACACATGTATGAACCCCCTGTTTGCTTCAGCAGTAATTCAAACCAATTTGGATTTCTACCTGTGTGGCACTTAGCCTCAACAATGGGTCCTAGAAAGACGAAACAGCTGAATGTTGCTGTGTTATTCAGTTTTGAAATTCTGTATCGATTACCTAATTGTATAGGTGCAGTCATCTGTTCCCTACGTTCAGTTCACATTATATAGTACTGAACTTTAAAGTTACGCTAAATGTTTTGTCGAAAAGTAAAAGTCTTCACTGTTTACTATCTCATGTAAACTTCATATTGAAATGTCATATTGAGTACTGGGCCGACGAGTTGTTCATAAGAGGACTAGCTTAAAACCTGTTTAACGACATTTTCAACCTTTAATAATTTGTGCGACATCCAAGTTAAAAACTCTTTATCTTGCATGTAATACTAATAACTATCTGGAAAATGTTTGACTCGATTAATGGTTTTGTCACTGATTAAGCTAATCCCCTTTAAAACGACTGGACTCTGGTATTTTCTAGAGTTAAATGTATTTAATGAAACCTAACATTTGATGTCAACATAGGTATTTGACTGTTGGTTTGCTAATTGTTATGAGATAAAATAAAAAATATACAACATTTGATATAGCGCCCTATCTAGCTAACAGCAGCCACTCTAAAGCGCTTTACAGTACATAGAAATACAATTTTTATACGGTCAATACAATAAGCATATATATATTAATCAATACAACATTGAGGAATTCGCAGGGGCTGCCTTATAAGGCGCTAACTTCTAGTCCTATGCCACCTGGCTAATATCTCCCTATGTGTGTATGCCTGTGTGTGTGCTGGAGATGTATTGTGTTCTGTTTGTAGTATGACCGTGCTTCCAACGGTATCATTTATAGTGACACCTCACTTGAATGCTACAGCACAGATCATTTTATACTCCACCTGGGTTGTTGGGGTTGTGTGGGCAGGAGAAAAACACTTTCTCTAATATCCCATGCGTACGGCGACTTCGGGGATCGAACCCCGGCCGCCTGCTTGGAAGGCCGGAGTGTTAACCACTCGACCAATCCGCCCATGCTTAAAGATCAATTCTAGTTCAATGCCGTTTCGAATTTTACGTGATCATCCCATTTTAATTCAATCATCAGAGAATATAAAGTTGTTGTTTTTTTAAAGTGTTTCAACTTGTGATAATCTGGTGGAAAAAACATAATTCCTGCTTTAATATGAATTTCAAACAGCATCAATAAACAATGATAAATACACCATAGAGTCAACAAAGACTAAACCTGAACTCAATGTCAAACGTTTCAAAATGAAAGTACAACATCAACAACACAGTAAACATGAAGGACCGACACATAGTAACGGGTACCAGAAGATTAGCTGATGACGAGTGTCTGCCGCTCCTCATGTGAAACCAGTGTTTTGTCTCCGGTCAAATCTGATCTTAGACACAGTCCTTGATCATGCAAGATCTTCCAGTCTAGTAGATGAAGTTGAAAATCAAAGCCTGTTAACGACCCTTAATATACAAGAACATGGGTAGAAAACACTTGCGCAATTCAGCACATCTATCAAACGTCCTGATGCAATGTACTTTGAGCACTGGAGTAGCGAATCTATTGTTATATGTAAACTCCTGATTATAAGACGGGTTCTGTGAAAGCGAATCAACTATGGCATGTGAACTCCGGATTCTTATAACTAGTTCTTAAATAGTGAATCACTTGTGATATATATACTTATACTGTATAATTGAAAATATTCGCGGTAACCAAAGATAGCACGAAATCAAATACCCAGCGAATATTACAGCTCTGAAACATAATATCCGTTAAAGATAATGTTATGCACAGACAAAAAATCCTGTTTATTCCTTTACTGCTTAACATTGAAAATGAAAGAGAAATTCCAATTCGTATTGAAAATTAATAAAATAACACTTTGATATTAAAAAAAAAGAAAAGAAAAGTAAAATAAATGCCACCATTCGAATACAACAATAACAAAAGCACAACCTTTTTGCTTTGTACCATGTTTGGCGTAATTTAATCCCAGCGTTCTTATTCTGATGGGAACAGCCTCGAAATATTAGCCTTACAAAATCTAACAACTATCGAACACTTGGAGCAGGATCTGGCATAGTGAACAAGTTATGATATATAAATAATTGGTAAGCTCAGGAATAATGATATCAACTGTCATATATATGAACGTCTGATAGTGTACAGTAGTTTAATTTCGCGAGGCTAATATTTCAATGTTGTTCCGATCAGAACTAGTTCGCGGGAGTTTAAATTGGGCAAACATATGCGTGTTTCTTTTGTGTCTGTAAATAAATATTCAGGGAAACTTGTTATAGATATTTGCAGAGTATTTAATTTTGTGATATAATTGACGCCTGTGAATAGCGTGAAAAGCAATCCACCGCGTATATAGTGAAAATAAATTCCCCGCAAATATTACTTACTATACAGTAAACAAACTTAGAAACTCTGAAGAAGCGAATCAGCTGTGACATGAAAACTCATTATACTCATTAAAAATCAACTTGATAAGTAAAATGATTGTGACATATAAACTCCTGGTACTTTGAACAGGCTCTGGAATAGCTACCTAAGTTTTACAAATATATTTTCGATACTTAAACAGGCTCTGGAATAGCTACCTAAGTTTTACAAATATATTTTCAATACTTAAACAGGCTCTGGAATAGCTACCTAAGTTTTACAAATACAGTTTCAATACTTAAACAGGCTCTGGAATAGTAAAACAGTCAGGCCGACTCTGAAGAATCCTATAAATTTCTACCTAGAACGCTTGAGTTGGGAATCAACGAAACACATGCTTTGTTAATAATACTTAGAACACATGAACTTTTAATCAACTGCAACATGTCAGCTCTTAATGCTTAAGATATGTACAATCCTAATACTAAGAACACAGAAGTATTGAATAAATATTGAATAAAGACTCAGCAGAAGCGAATATATTGTGACAAATAATCACAGGCTCTGAAGATTCGAATCAACGAACGCCAGTAAAGTCCTGTAACTTTGAACACAGCATTAAAGAATCAAGTTCAATATAAACACTTCCGATTCTAACAACAGTCTCTGCAGCAGCGAATCACCCATCGCGACATGTTACGTCTATAGCAAGGAAGATGATGTGTTACTACGAGGAAAAGAAAGCTAAAAGGTGGAATTCAAAGTACAGTTGTGGGATCGCACAATGTTTCACGATGTGTAGTGTGCGTGCGTTGTGCGAATGATGAAAATCAGGACGATTATTGCTTGCCAACATTTGTGCGGACTATGGACGAACGTTGTGTGTTGACAATCGTATTTGGTGTAAATTGAGTACTGCTTAACAATACACACGGCGTTGTGTAAAAACATAGACTTGATTTTGAAGCATATTTCTATATTATAGCTACATATATAAGCTGCTCTTTCCAATTTTCTTTAATGTATAAATTGTGTTTTCGGACATTTTTAAACGGCCCAATTCGACGCATGTAAAATAACACATGTAGACACGGTCACGTATCCAGGTAAACATAGCCACTTTGTATCGCGAAAAATGTAAGAAAATGTGTCAAATCTCTAGAATAAAGGCATATATTTCCACTGAATAATCCACAACTGAGCACAAACCAACAAGGCTGAAGTTGGAAAAAAGCACACAAAGCAAGTGAGATTTTACCTGTACTGCAGGTTCTCACTCAGGTAATCTGGCTTGACTTATATAAATAGCCTTGTTAGCTTTATGAATTATTGTAAAATATCCAATAATAAAAGATGCCATCATTCTTGAGATTTGAAGCATTTTCTGTCATTTTTCTCGATAATGATAAATACATAAATTATAATATTCAATACAATATTGCGCCACTCAAATTCTGCATTCAAAAGTTACTTTTCAGACAAAATCATCAATATGTTCGACAAATAATGTCTGCCAAAGTCATTATTGACATTATTCTTGACATGGGTATACCAAGCAACTTCCATATTATTTTCATTTTAAGGGAAAGTTATGATCCCATCACATACTTTATACACAATCGTGAGCCTGTACGAAATACATTAACACAGACATGCTTAATATCTGGAAGGATAAATGTTACGCAATAAAAATTTTGTTCTGTGGTAGAAATTGAGGTGTAATAACACGATTCAATTTTGACTATAAAAAAGCCAGACGTCTTCTACAACAGCCCTACTATGAGTCTACACTGTAAACTGTAAAAATGAATCACAAGTATCTGGGCCTGATCTGCTATCGTACTGAACGGACAGTTACGGTGTATACATGTGTATAGCAGGGTTAATATATAGAACGACCTGATATTTATGTGTGTACTTTCTGTGTCCTGACTCTTACAGCACTTCGCTGACTGTAGTTTACGTTTACAATGGAGCTGGACTGGTTGTTGAGTTTTGATGGAGTGACAGTGGCCATTGTTGCTGTGCTGTTAGTCTTATTGGTAAGCTGGTCTTATCGATGGCCGAGCAACATCCCACCAAGCCCACCGAGCTACCCTTTCGTTGGACACATACCTCTGATTTTGAAAGGTAATCTCCCGAAAACGTACAAAGGTCTTCGTGCACAATATGGCGACGTGTTCTGCCTCAAGCTAGGAATGAGGCTTTCTGTAATCATCAATGGTCCGGATGCGATAAGGGAAGCATTTATAAAACAGGCTGATGTGTTCTCAGATCGACCCGATAACTTCATTGGATCTGTACTTTTGAAGAAAAAAGGGATACTTGCAACCTCCGGTGAGCAATGGAAACGAACAAGGACGCTTGCAATGTCAACACTACGTGATTTCGGATTTGGAAAGAAATCGTTAGAAAGCCGTGTATTGGAAGAAGTGGAGGACTTTCTCGGTGTGATCGAAGACCAAAACGGTAAACCCTGCAATGCTAAAAACATCATTCAGATCAGCATTTCTAACATAATTTGCAGTATCGTATTCGGGGAAAGGTTCGAATACAACGACAAGAAGTTTAAGAATCTCATGTTCCTTATGAATGAACTGTTTCGCTTGAACACAGCTGGAGGAGTTGCAAATGTTATGCCATGGGTACGTCACCTACCAGGTGACGTCTTCCAAGTGAAAGAAATCATCAATAATTTTCAAACTCTTCTGAACTTCATCCAAGAAGAAATTGACGAGCATAAGCGAACGTTCGACGAAGACAATATAAGAGATTTCATTGATGCCTTTCTCAGACAAAAAACCAAACACCACTCAGATGATCCAGTGTTTGAGGATTTTAATGTCAAAGCATCCGTTCTGAATTTGTTTGTTGCTGGGACTGAAACCACCTCCACTACGACGCGGTGGGCTATCTTGTTTCTCCTTCATCACAAAGACGTCCAAGACAAACTGCGGCAGGAAATATTCACTGTGGTAGGATCGGCCAGATTTCCGTCCCTCAACGACAAACCTAACATGCCTTATTTCCAAGCATTCATCACAGAGGTTCTCCGCAAGGGGAATATTGCACCATTGGGGGTTCCTCATGGAGCGGGATGCGACATAAAGTTCAGGGGAATGACAATTCCAAAGGGCTCACTCATCACGGCTAACCTTGGTTCAGTTTTAAACGATCCTGACACTTTCCGTGACCCTGAAAAATTTAATCCGGATCGATATCTAGGAGAGGATGGTCAGCTTACGGGATTGGAAAAGTCGGTAATGGCATTTTCTTTGGGAAGACGTGTTTGTCTTGGTGAGTCTTTGGCTAGACTTGAACTCTTTCTGATTCTGACGTCGTTAGTGCAGAGGTTTGAACTTGTACCTACAGACCAAGACGATCTTCCAACATTACTACCACGTCCTGGAGGGTCAAACGCTCCGTGCGAGTTTGAATTTCGTGCTGTTAAATCAAACTAGTATTTTTTGAGCGAACAATGGCGATGATTATAATTCTTTTTAGTATATGTTTATTAGATGTTGTGTGGGTTACAGTAGAAATCAAGGTAAACCAATTAGAAGCTACTTGTTTATGTAATAGTAGAATTTTTTATATTATCAAAAAATATTTGATAAATTAATGTATAACATAAATGTTTGATATATATTATAGAGATGTTTGATATATAATAACATATTTTTATGTATATTATACAATTTTTTTATATCTATAACACGAATGTATTGACTGCCATTTTATTGAGAAACCGACATTTCTGCAACTCACATTTCAGCATGAGCTTTCAATAATCTTTTGTAGTTTTTGCTTAAACGTGGAAGATTGTGTTAATTTCAACCTTATTTCTGTAGTTCAATTCCATTATTGCTTTTATCTTTTGGCTAGATGTAATATAGTATTAAATCTGTAAAATGAAGACTAACATATACATGTAGATGATATCTCTACGCAAACAACAATCAATGAATTACTATTTTATAACTTAAATGAAGGAGAAGCATTATTTTAAATGTCTGTATGGTGAAACATTATTCCTACCGTTTTTATAATCTTATAAAATGTAAGTTCGGATATTTTAATTCAAGTTAGATGATGAACTTTATAATAGTAAGTGAAGTAAATATGGAATTATAATTTTTGATAATTGAATGACTGGAAAAGGATGATGAGCAGATCCCTCCCTCTTGAGGACAACCTTGTAGGAAAGTGCTGAACCCTGGACCTATTCTTCACATTGCTTTCAATACGTTTAAATAGTTAGAAACACTGTTATCCTTAAAATGGAGTTGCACATTCTCATTACTTGTAAGTGCAACAGACAGATCCGATCCTATTTTCTGTTATATTGCATATCTGTATGTATTTTGATTTTGGTAAAAAGATAAATAAACTATTGTTCATTCTAATAGTTTTCAAGTTGTGGTTCATGTTGTCTATAGTCGTGCTGAAAATATGTCACTTCTCCTTGTTTACGTGTCTGCAGTGTCTAGGCCGTATATGCTATCTTACTGAAGGGACAGTTACTGTGTACACATATAGTGGGGTTAATATTTAGAACGACCTGACATGTATGTACAGCTCTTCCTTGACTGTAGTGTACGTGTACAATGGAGCTGGACTGGTTGTTGAGTTTCAATGGTGTGACAGTGGCCATTCTTGCTGTTTTGGTCGCAAACAGGATTGAAACTGGTGATCGAATATTTGCGAGGTATTCAGTACCTAATAACAAACTAAGTCGACGTCGCTATGTATCATTAAAATACATTCCATTATACTATAAGTTCAAAATATCCATTATATACACCTGCATTTCGACGTTAGGTTCTTTAAACACGACCTATCAGGGCATTGAATAATTGGGTGACAATTCTTACTTTTTTAATATTTAGGGTGCCCTTTGAACATACAGCGACCGTAGTTTGAAATGAAAGGAGTCTGTGTCTGCGATATACTCCACTTGATCAGGAATATACACCTTGTAACCCTATTTTTTGTTGGGTGTTAAAACAAAATAATCGAGGTGTAATTTCACTGTTCAATTTTAATAATAATAGTGACCAGAGGTCTACTACAATAAGTTAATATACGTCTACACGGTTAAGCGTGAAAGGAATCAAAAGTGTCTGGGCCTTATACGCTATCTTACTGAAAGGACAGTTACTGTGTACACATATAGCGGGGTTAATATTTAGAACGACCTGACATGAACCGTCTGTGTCTCGTCTTCTACAGCACTTCGCTGATTTACTACAAACTAAGTCGACTGCATTCCGATGTTAAGTTAAGATTTTCAACACGACCTAACAAGGGGATGAAACAGGGTGACAATGCCATACTTAAGGTGCCTTTTGAACACAACGACCATAGTATGAAATGAAAAGGAGCCTGTGTCTGCGATAGACTACACTTGATCAGAAATATACACATTGTAACCCTACACGACGACAGCCAAGGATTGCCGAAAATGTTTGATCTTCAGCTTTCAATACTTTTGTGTTCGAAAGAAAGCAATTTAGTACTTTTGTGTGAAGTACGCTGTTACGGCACGATTTCTCACACTGGGCAGAAATCGTGCCGTAACATACGCTTTTATCAAGTATAACAATCTTTGTACCCAGGAACTGTTGACCGGTTGCGGCGAAGACAAATACATTTTATGAATCACATTTTGTTTAGAATGTATTTTTCTCTGCTGTCCAATGACAAACATATTATAGCCCATTGACAACAATCCCTTTTTGGCCGTAAACGGTTTAGCTTTGGAAAGGTAAACGTTATGCATACAACGTTTATTCAATTTTATTTCGGTGTTAAATCAAAATAATCGAAGTGTTATACCACTATTCAATTTTATTTATTAAAGTGGCCTGAGGTCTACTACAATAATTTTACTATACGTTTACACGGTTAAGCGTCAAAGGAATCAAAAGTGTCTATATATACTCTACTCACATTTTACTTACGATCACCTATATTTTGAAAAAAAATCAAAATGTTAGAAAGGATATTATATTTTCCTTCTGTACTATTTTGGGCAAATATGTTAGCCTTCCAAATCGTCCTGTGTGGATGTGTTCAGTCAACCATAAAAGCGCGTGCACGCTTTTTCACGTGTTCACCACTTTCAAAAGCAAAGCTAGGCAAAGTAAGGCTTTGTTAAAATTGTAAAGGAAATCAATTTGATGAATATTCTTCGCGTGTTTTTGTTTTAATATAGCACAATGACGAACCAGACAACGGTTAAATGCCGGTGAAAAGCTAACATGTCTCAACGTCAGGTTGCAGCAGACCTTGGGGTGTCTCCAGGTGTGGTGGCAAGAATGTGGAATCATTTCCAAACTAACGGAAACCCTTCCAGACGTCATGCTGGAGGTCGTTCTAGGGCTACAACGCAACGCCAAGACCGATTTTGCTCATACAAGCACGGCGTCACAGGTTCCAGACTGTCACAGCTTTACGAAATGACCTCCTAAATGCTTCTGGTACCAGGTTGCGGCGACCGTTGGTGACCAAGTAACTCAGTCGGTTTTACCAGGCTCCAGTATTTTTGAGGAAACTTTCCTTGATATTTTTCTTTAGCCTCCATAATGCTTTCTTATGTAAATATTTCCTTCCATTATAGAATGTCGTGAAACTGGGACCAGGAGTACAGAATTACAACTAGACAAGAGGAGACTATTTGGGTGATTTTAATGATGCAATGTTTTCATAGTCAAAAGTACTTCTGATGAAATGACAAAAAAATGAAAACAAAATGAATTTGCGATAATTTATGAAAATAATGGAATGACTTTCTATTTAATTAATTAACCATTTAGTCATCAAATATAACAGTGTCTTCAAATTACATATTCGGTTGTCATGGCAACATGCATATGTGTGAATGCATTATCAATTATTGTCAGCAAATTATTTGTAGTCATATCAAATTACCGTTTTGAATTCTGATCAATTTAGAAGACATGCTTCAATCAAATTTACACATTTAACATGATATATGCCACATGTACATGATAATGATTATTTTTGATTTCGTAATGCATGGCACAATTATCCTCTTTAATGTTAGTATTTACTGTGGAAAGCACTTCATACTTTGTATCAGTACTGTTAATATATCATAATTACTGTCTCTTAGTCTCAACTAATATTCATACAACTTTTATTATAACTTAGAGTATTAGATGGTTTCCTAATACAGTGAATCATAACCTATAGTTATCATTTCTTAAACATCGCACCAAAAAATCCTTGTCTGGTACTGCAATCGTAAGTCCAAACCTACATTGAGTGTAATATCACATTAACACTATTTGTACACTATGTGTACATTGAGTGAAATATTACATTAACACTGTTTGTACATTTAGTGTAATATTACATTAACACTATTAGTACATTGAGTGTAATAATACATTAACGCTATTTGTACATTGAGTGTAATATTACATTAACACTATTTGTACACTATGTGTACATTGAGTGTAATATTACATTAACACTGTTTGTACATTGAGTGTAATATTACATTAACACTATTTGTACATTGAGTGTAATATAACATTAACACTATTTGTACCTTGAGTGTAATATCACATTAACACTATTTGTACATTGAGTGTAATATAACATTAACACTATTTGTACATTGAGTGTCATATCACATTAACACTATTTGTACATTGAGTGTAATATTACATTAACACTATTTGTACATTGAGTGTAAGATTACATTAACACTATTTGTACACTATGTGTACATTGATTGTAATATTACATTAACACTATCTGTACATTAAGTGTAATATCACATTAACACTATTATTTGTACATTGAGTGTAATATAACATTAACACTATTTGTACATTGAGTGTAATATCACATTAACACTATTATTTGTACATTGAGTGTAATATCACATTAACACTATTTGTACACTATTTGTACATTGAGTGTAATATCACATTAACACTATTTGTACATTGAGTGCAATATCACATAAACACTATTTGTACATTGAGTGTACATGTAATATAACATTAACACTATTTGTACATTGAGTGTCATATCACATTAACACTATTTGTACATTGAGGGTAATATCAGATTAACGCTATTTGTACATTGAGTGTAATATTACTTTAACACTATTTGTACATTGAGTGTACATGTAATATTACATTAACTCTATTTGTACATTGAGTGTAATATTACTTTAACACTATTTGTACATTGAGTGTACATGTAATATCACATTAACACTATTTGTACATTTAGTGTAATATTACATTAACACTATTTGTCCATTGAGTGTACATGTAATATTACATTAACTCTATTTGTACATTGAGTGTAATATCACATAAACACTATTTGTACATTGAGTGTACATGTAATATTACATTAACTCTATTTGTACATTGAGTGTAATATTACTTTAACACTATTTGTACATTGAGTGTACATGTAATATAACATTAACACTATTTGTACATTGAGTGTCATATCACATTAACACTATTTGTACATTGAGGGTAATATTACATTAACACTATTTGTACATTGAGGGTAATATTACATTAACACTATTTGTACATTCAGTGTACATGTAATATCACATTAACACCATTTGTACATTGAGTGCAATATCACATAAACACTATTTGTACATTGAGTGTACATGTAATATAACATTAACACTATTTGTACATTGAGTGTCATATCACATTAACACTATTTGTACATTTAGTGTAATATTACATTAACACTATTTGTACATTGAGTGTACATGTAATATAACATTAACACTATTTGTACATTGAGTGTACATGTACTATCACATTAACACTATTTGTACATTGAGTGTAATTTCACATTAACACTATTATTTGTACATTCAGTGTAATATCACATTAACACTATTTGTAAACTATTTGTACATTGAGTGTAATATTACTTTAACACTATTTGTACATTGAGTGTACATGTAATATTACATTAACTCTATTTGTACATTGAGTGTAATATCACACTAACACTATTTGTACATTGAGTGTAATATCACATTAACACTATTTATACACTGCATTGCAATATGTCATCCCTGTCCAGACTTCTGTCACAGTTTAATAATCATCTAATGACGGTCATGCAAGGAGAATTTTTTTTCTTATGCAAGTAGGCATCCCAATGACCTAATTCTGTTTGTCAGTACAGTAAAAACTTCAGATCAAAAAACTGATTAGCAAATAAGACGTTTGTTCTCATTACTTAGTATATAACATTGACATCTGAATTTCCAACTAGATTTGTTTTGTTGGGTCTAAGACATCCAGGTAGATGGCAAGCCATGAAAATTCTGCCAATTTGGGGTCAAGCCAAACCAATTATTTTGTCATGGAAAGTATCTAAAATTTGGAGACAATCACAGACCAGGTTTCTGAGGTCACATAAATGAAATGCTTTGGCTTTTTAATGACGCACATTTGTATTTTAGTCACTGGGACGTCCTTTCACTGGTATTTTTTGTAAGGCCAAATTCATGCTTATGTATGCATTAGTGTTTTGTTATGGTCAACAATTTCAGCATATACACTCCAAGTCTGAAAAATGTTTGCACACATACACACACTGTACACCTATCCTAGACTGGACACAACCTGAACAATGGCTAATAACCAAATTATTGTTCTTGCCTTGTATATGTCAATTTTCTTTCCAGCTTTGTGCAGCTATGAAGATGGCAGAAATAAAACAGTCGTTGACCTCCATAACTTTGTTCCTTGTTAATATAAAACACAATAAGTTCTTGTCTTTGGGCACATGTTGTTCCTTTTGTCTGGCATATTGGCTCCACCGACACTGGTCATCACTTCCTGTCTCGTAGAGGTCAGTATTAGGTTTACTGGTCAGCAGCAAGCTGTTGGAGCAGCAGTCTGCGGCGTTTCTCTAGCTCTCCCTCGCTGACATCGCTCTCTGTGTCATAGTCCCCCTGTAAAACATGTTTAGAGTTATAATCATAGTCCCTAAATTTCACACCAGATGTTTTACGACACACCAGGGAATACTTTAATCAGTTTTGCTTTCCACTACAGTGAGATCTCTTTATGTCCTTGTGTCCCCAAATTTACCACAGCACTTCCCCAAATTAATCATAGCACACAGCAATCTTTAATAAGTTTCTGTAATTCCAGAAACTATTTTTTTTCTGCGTCCCCTATGAAGTAAAACACAACAATCTTTAATCAGTTTCTAAATCTCCAGAATAAGATCAGTCTGTGTCCTCTATTAACCACAACACACAACAATTTTTTATTAGTTTCATAAATTTCCCACACTAAGGTCATTCTGTGTCATTCTCCTCTATAAAACACAACATACAGCAATGTTTAATCAATATCTCTAACACAATGAGATTAATAGAATCTTTCACCCCCTTGGGGGTAAGATTCTTAAGTTGCCAAACATGGGGCTTCGTCGAGTGTTTGGTAACTTAAGAATTTTCCCCTGAGGGTTGAGATTCCCCTATCTCACCCTCAAGGGGGTAAACAATTCTTTTTCTCTTACCCTGTTCACCCATTGTGTATCATATACATGTACATAATGAAATGTTGATGTTACAGGCTAAACTCGGGGTTGGCGTGACATCGATAGTTTGTTGACGCGAGTCTGTGACGTCATTGTATTGTTGATGTGACATCATACACTAGTTATGAATAAGGGAATCCCACGCCCCCCTCAACCCTATGATGAGACTAATAGAATCTCTCACCCCTTGGGGTGAAATAGGGGAATCTCAACACGAGGGGGAAGATTCTTATGTTTGGCAACTTAAGCATCTTTCCCCGAGGGTTAAGATTCCCCTATCTTACCCACAAGGGGTCGAATGATTCTTTTACTTTTACCCTGTTCTCCCAATGTGTATCATATTCACAATGTAATGATAACGTTACATGCTAAATTCAGGGTTGATGGATTGTTGACATGACATCATTGTATTGTTGAAGTGACGTCATACCATTGTTATGAATAGGGGAATCCCCCCGTCGCAACCCTAGGATGAGACAAGGATATCTCACACCGGTAAAAGTGTGGATACACCTGTCCAGGGTAAGAGAAGAGATTGTGTTGACCCTCAATAAGACACAACACAAAAGCAACCTAACTGTTTCTCTGACTTCCCCACACTGAGATCACCCTTTGTAAACATATTTCCCTTAATAAAACACCTCCTTTTTCTTTTTCTTTCTGTCTACAATGGTCTTTTTCATCAATATTTTTATAGTGTATACAAATATTTAAAAAGTTTCTGTATCTGTTCTACAGTAACAGATGAAGAGAGTTTCACCATTTCATGCAATTTCTACATTTTTTCATTTGAGATTTTCTGAAGTCAATAGTTATGCTACCAAGATATGACTTTATGTTAATAAAACTTGGTTAGTTAAGAATAACCATTTTTCTGCAATAAGATGGTTACGACAATGAAGAAATAACACACCATTTGTTTTTTAATAAAGAATCTTTAAAACCAGGTAACGGAAAAATATATCAATATTGTTAGATTGAAATAAAAACAACACTTTCAGGTTGAAAAAAATTGTGAAGTACCAAAATGACTTCAGGAAAATTCTGTAAAAAAGGTAAAATGCATGGAATATCTACTGTAGAAAAAAAACAGGTGAGGAAATATTTTTGGTCCATGGCTGTATGAAACTCATGTCTTCCAATGAATTGTATTCCCCAGTTTTAGAGGAAAATTACTACAAAATGGCACAGATTTAACCTTGTTTCTTCAAACAAAAACAATAAACTGTGTGCCAGGAAAACCATACGACAAACCCATAAAAGAGCAAACCTCACCGACCACCACAGCAAGCACAAATATAAATCTGACAAACGGGTACCAAAACACATACAACTAACAACAAAATGGGGGTTGAATCAAGCTTTGAACATTGTAGATTGATATTAATATTGACTATGAATGCCAACATGGAGTTATAATCAGTTTAATCCATCATTTTACCATTTTTATTAACTTTTATATTCAATTATGAATAATAAGATTTATAACACCAGTTGGAGTTTATTTCATATCAATTATAGCTTGTATGTTTTTTTCAAATGAGAGGTTAGGAGGGCCAATTATGCACAATTGGGTATTTGAGCAACAAGGCATATTATTCATGTTAAAATTTTGCAATTATAAGTTTACAGGGGTGGGACCAGAAACACATATATATCTAAATCTTCTTACTCCTTGAATGTACATATTTTTCTTGAGTACATGTTTCTTATCACCTGAGATTGCTTCCAACCAAAAATGGTTGATATTCATCTCATTGTTCAGAAGGGATTTCACTCAAAGCAATATGGCCAAATGACCCCTTTTAGGCTACCCCATCAACTCCCAAGGGGGTCAGCAACTTCTTCTCATCATTTTAAAACCCTGTCCAATAAAGATTTTTCAGACAAAATTTGATCAAAGTTCCTTCCACATTTCTTGCTTTGTGGTTTAAAACAAGAGGCCTAGAGGGCCTGTATCGCTCACCTGAATATGTTTAAAATAATTGGTATGAAGTAAAGATATAGCACTCCATGGTAGTACATATGAAATTTCAGAAAGATCCATCCAGTACTGAGATATAGCCAGAACAAACTTCAAACAGAGCCCAACCCTTATGCCCCTAGGGGGTCATACCCACCAATTATACAAAATTGAGACCCCCTTGGTCCAAGGATGCTCCAGACTTAATATGGATAAAATCCCTTAATCCCGATGGTCGAAGAAGGATTTTAAAGGTTTTACCTCTATTTCTCCTATTGGGCCCCACCCTTCTGCCCCCTGGGAGACCACACCCACTGCTTATACAAAGTGAGTCCCCTTGGCCCAAGGATGCTCCAGACTAAATTAGGATAAAATCCCTTAATCCCTATGGTAGAAGAGGGATTTTAAAGGTTTTACCTCTATTTCCCCTATTGGGCCCCGACTCTCTGCCTCCAGGGGGGTTAGACACACCGTTTATACAAAATTGGTTCCCCTTCACCCAATGATGCTTCATACCAAATTTGGACAAAATCCTGTCATTCATACAGAAGAAGAAAGTATTTGAAGAATTTGCTATGTTTCCCCTATTGAGCCCCTCCCTTCTGCCCCCTGTGGGGGCCAAACCTCTGTTTATACGAAATTGAGTCCCTTTTGTCCAAGGATGCTCAAGACTAAATTAGGATAAAATCCCTTAATCCATATGGTAGAAGAAGGATTATAAAGGTTTTACTTCTATTTCCCCTATTGGGCCCCGCCCCTCAAGTCCCAGTGGGGCCACACCAACCGTTTATACAAAATTGGTTCCCCTTTACCCAAGGATGTTCCACACCAAATATGGACAAAATCCTTTCATTCCTACAGAAGAAGAAGGATTTAAAAAAAAAAATTGCTATGTTTCCCCTATTGGGCCCCTGGGGGGCCAGACCCACGGTTTATACAAAATTGCTTCCCCTTCACCCAAGGATGCTTCAGACCTAATATAGAACGAATCCTTGCATTCCTACAGAAGAAGAAGGATTTTAAAGAATTTGCTATATTTCCCCTATTGGGCCCCGCCCCTTAGCCCCAAGGGGGGCCACACCCACCGTTTATACAAAATTGAGTCCCCTTGGCCCAAGGATGCTCCAGACTTAATTAGAATAAAATCCCTTAATCCCTATGGTAGAAGAAGGATTTTCAAGGTTTTACCTCTATTTCCCCTATGGGGCCCCACCCCTCAGCCCCCAGGGGGGGCCACACCCACCGTTTATACAAAATTGAGTCCCCTTGGCCTAAGGATACTCCAGACCAAATTCAGTCAAAATCTACTTGGCCGTAGGACTAGTAGCGTTTTAAAGGAAAAATTGACGGACGGATGCTGCGGTATGGCATAAGCTCACCATGGTTCTTCGGACCAGGTGAGCTAAAAACTAACAACGGACAATGCGTCATGGCATAAGCCCATGGGCCAGGTGAGATAAAACTTTGAACAGCAATGTTACAAGGGTCAGTGGAATGTATTCACTGTCAAAGTAAAGTAAAAACTGGGTCAGGGCATTTAAAGCTCATATATATATAATGGTCGACTCACTTTGATTGTGTTTTATAAATATATATATATATTGGCATTGCCGTGCAATGGGAAATATTGGTCTAAAACAAATTTCAACATTTCTGGCTGTTGGAACAAGCACAAGCACAAGCAAGGTATAAACAAAGAACTCACTGCACGCTCACATGCACCAGTTGTGTGGGGCTTCTACAGTGAAAATAGGTACTAGTGTTTAGGAATCTTAAACAAAACAGTAATCAGGTAACCTGTGCCATAATCAAGGGATTTTAGATTTTTTTTATTAAAGTGAGATTTTGAAATCCAGAATTTTAGAACATATTAATTACATTTCTAATTTTCAATATATCGAATAATGATCTGTTTAGGTTCTTCATAATGGTTACATTTTAAAATGTTTAAAATCCACCCCCCTTACATTCCCTTAAACAAAACTACCAACAACATCCCTGTTGAAACCTCCTACACTGTGTTTTATATATAAAACCTATTGATCTGTTAATCAATACTAAATAACATTTCAGTTGAGTGGGGATCTACAGTAACAGGTCACAATGAAGCCATTAAACTAAGCAGCATCACCTACAAACAAACGTAAATAACAAATTATTTTTGCTTGAATTGTATTACACAAAGGCTATCATTGGACTTTTTTCGGAGAAGGTGATCAAATTCACCTTTTTTAATATTGACCAAATTTTTGAGATTAAAGTCACATGTATGAAATCAATATCAATGACACTGGTGCAAATGCAGAACGTAGTTCCATCTCCTAGGCAGTGCTTCTAATGCTTCATTGTACTGAATGGAATTATTTTTGCTTGAGCATACAGCAACGCAATTCACTAACCTAAGATATGAAATTTTTAAATCATGGAAAATGATTTCCTTTTACACAATCCACAAACGGTTGTCGGACTGATATTCCCTGTGCAAGATCAAGTGAAATATGCCATTAGATGTCTAGTAAAGATTTCAGAAAGGCTGCATAAAGGTGAAATTTCTTTGTAAGAAGTGCAAGAGAGAAATCAGATTTAACAAAATGTACGTTCTATATTCCTCCTTATTGGCTTATCTAAAACCTAAATGACCCTTAATCCTCCTAACTTATTATCTACAAAGTATGTATGATCCATAGCTAAGCTACAACTCTTTTTGATTGTTTTAAGACAGGTTCAACCATCATGGTTGCATTATCTTGAAGCAACATGTGTAGATAGAGTATTTTATTGTCATCGTCAATATCTGTCTCTTTTGTATGCTAGATATCTAACTTACCATATTTTCTCAATATGTTTGACTTTCAGCTAATTCTAGTCCAATTTTCCCTCTATTCTCCTAACTTACCCTCGATCTATCTTTCCTCCGTTTCTTTGACTTAGAGGATTTGTAATCATTCCGATCTGCTTCACTGCCACTCGAGTCCTAAAATACAAGATGTACTCATGACACATACATAGGACTCTAACGATTGGACCATAACGTCCTTAAATGACCTTAGCTGTTAATAGGACGTTTAACAAAATAAAACCAAACCAAACCAAACCAAACCCATCAAACAATCTTACCTTATGGCAGGGAAGCTAGACTACCTCCCCTTGTCTTAACCGATTCTCAAGATTACATGTACCTCCCTTGTTTTTAATGACGGTTTGGTATCAGATTACCTCCCCTTATTTTTAGTAATTATCAGAATACCCCCTTATCTTTACTGATGGTATGGTATCAGATTATCTCCCGTTATTTCCTGAAATGATGAGTGATTATTATACTACCCCTCCTTATTTCAAGTGATGATAAGCTATCAGAATTCATCCTTATGTTTCTAATGATATGAGGCAATCTGATTACCTCCCCTTATATGCAATGACAGAAGAGTATCAGGTTACCTCTACCTCTCCTTATCTCTATTTCTTGTTAATTTTGATAACAACGATCGACACACATACACGGATGATGATGTTATTTACCATATATAGGTATAGAGAATGAAAAAGGATTCATTTATGTGTAGGAGTCATCAATGTTTTTTTAACTTAATATCTCATTCTTCTTTATTTTATTTCTTTTAATTTTAATTTTGACTTAAATGTGATTTTCTTTTACACAGGGAAATCTTATGTTCTGCATTGCTATATTGGGTTTATACTTTCAAAATAAAACAAAAAGTCTTACTCTAGTGTTACTGATACAAGGGAATTATATTTTAGGATACTTGTTACATACCTAACTACATATAAATGTCTAAAACATACCTGTCATGTGCCATGAACAACATGACCTGTTATATATGGATATAAGGTATCTATGGAAACTAGACGCACTTTAAAATGATTAAACTAATATTAAATACAAACACCTAACATACAAATATACAACAGAAATTGTTATCCAAACATATACTGTTTTAGAACATGCTCATGCATGGAAAAAGCTATTCAATGGGGGAATAGGTTGTACAGAAAACACTTTTATAGAATTAAAAAAACATTTGATTATTTTTACATTCGTAATGGCCAATCAACACAGTAGGCATGATGGCCATATTGAGATGAACTGTGAATAACTGAATATTTTGCCGAAGTTTTTCAAACAGTAATATTTTTAATAAATTAGCATCAGTAAAGTTAAAACCTGTCCTCTACCTTCATAGCAGGATCACTTGAACAATACTGGCGGTACTAATGAGGAATGTTTTA
Organism: Mizuhopecten yessoensis; assembly: GCF_002113885.1. Classification (NCBI taxonomy): domain Eukaryota; kingdom Metazoa; phylum Mollusca; class Bivalvia; order Pectinida; family Pectinidae; genus Mizuhopecten; species Mizuhopecten yessoensis. Next base: position 17,955 of record NW_018479997.1, on the reverse strand, counting down.
CCTTGTTCTGTAATTTATCATTTTTATTTCAGAATTTAAATAGTTTCGCTTTGAATTGTACAAAAAAAAAGACTTTTTTCTATTTTGGTATTTTTATATGCGTAGACTTTATAAGTGTATGATAATAACTCAAAAGTTTGAAGTAAATTTATCAGTTACTTGTCAAAGTAATGTGCCCTGAACTAACAACTTCATAATTAAAAAAAATAAAATCCCCAACAGTCTATTAGTAGAATCAAAATGATTCAATATTACCATGTTTGTTATCATTAACCGGTTTCAAATCCTTTATGAAGTGTCAGTATGGAGAAATCACAGATGTATGAAAGTCATGCAACATCAAGAAAATACAAAGAAAATACACAAGTTACAGATAATGTGCTTTAAATAGTACAATAATGCATCAATCAAGCCACATCACAATTTTACAGCATATCATTCTAAATTTTCAGCCAAACTTTTCAACATAAATTTTATTTTTCACATTCAATACTAGACTACATGTTGAGGACGGTTTGGATGTCATTAATCAAAATATTGACCAAAATTTTAAATCTTAGAAGCATAACTACGTGGTAGACATATTTATGTCCTGTTTTGTTTTTTGATGAAATATTAATCATGGAGATTCAATAAGACCAATGCCGTTTTGGAAAGTTTAAAAAAGTAAAGTAAATTTTCCTTGTTAACAGTTTTTATTTAGGTAAAAAATATCACAAATAACACTGTCGACAATGTTTTTGTCCCTTGGATTTATATTTATTGATGTTTAATTGAACTCTTAGTTAAAGCACAACAATAAATACAAATGCAGTAGAACAGGGAATACACATGTCAATATAGTACTTACTGATCGAGACATGTGTTTCTTCTTCTTTGATTTCTTTTTGTGTCGTCTCTTTTCTCGTTCGTCTCTGTCATGGTCTAAAAAAAACAAAGACTACTATTCAGCCATCCATTCAACTCTAATACCTTCCCTCTTAAGGAACATGCTTTTCTTTAGCATCAAGTGACACATTAAGAGAGCTGTTCAATTTATTTTGGTATTTTACTTCATTTCACTGCTGGAAAGGTATGCATTTTTTCACTATAAACAAGCAATTAGGATTTATATGTGCCCCACTTTGACCATAAATGCACATATTGGAAAAACTAAGTTAAATGCAAAACCTTAATGTGGATGGAGATGCTGACAAAGTCAATGGACCATGAAAGGTAGACCGCATTCAGCATTTGATGCAAGAAGATGTACTACCTAAGATGCACCAATGGTCCAAGTACTTATACTTTTAGTGAAACTAAGTTAAATGCAAAAACTTAATGTTGACACCGCTGTCGCCGGATAAGCAACACCTTAGTCTTGCTCCCCCTACTTCGTTGCGGTGAGACAAAAATAAATTTTACATAAGTAAATTCAAATTCAAAAGATAAAAGCTAGAATGTTGCTTTTAGTTTGAGCATTATGAACTATTACAGCCCATTGGGATGGGATTTTGTTAAGGTGATTGCCTTATAAATTGTAGTCTTCATAATTTTACAAAATATTTTACCAAGCAATTAAAAGAACAAAAATATCATAATAATGCTTAACAAGAGATCCCAGAGGGATTTTGGTGCCTACCATCATACCAACTTCATTAGTTCTATGTCACTCTCATCATTTTTTCTAATCTGTTTATTTGAGTCATGTTAACAGTAAATGCACCCGACAGAACTAAAATAGAACCAATCATTGAAATATGAGAACGATCTGTTAAGTATTTCCCAGGAAATAGGGATAATATTCCTGGAATGTCAAAATACATCTTGCTTTTGCAATTAAAAAAATACATGCACAATTATGGACCAAGGAGAACCTCCATATGATATTTGAGAAACATCTGTCAAGAGAAATAGCAATAACAAAAATTAACTCTCAAAATATGATGATGATGGTGGGCTAAAAATACCAAGTAAGGAACAAAAATGAAACAGATTTTTTGTGTGTATTAGAACAATGCACATATATCAATATGAAATAAAGAGGAAAAATAGTCAATATTGACTTACCTGATTCTGATATATAGCTGGGCGACCTTGACCTTGATTCTGATCGTGACTTTTTCTTTTTCTTTGATTTATGTCGTGAGGATTGCTGTTCTTCCTCGGACTCGCTGATTGGCTGAAATGATGGACAATAAAGATTTGTATAGTGCATTCAAAAATCAGCAGAATCAACATAAGACAATGCATCACATAAGACAATGCATCATAAGACAATGCATCACATAAGATGCACATTTCTCAGCATGAGATTATCTTCACACCCTGACACATGAACTGGCTCTGGCACTCTCGTATTTACCTTATAATGAACTTTAAGAAGTAAAATGTTGCTGGACAGATATCAAAGATTTTCTAAAACAGTAATGGTGACCTTTACAGCCTAAAATACAAACTTGTTCTAGGTGTTATCATACCTGGCCAATTTTTAATGTTTAACCAAAATCTATTCAGAGAAATCAAACCACTAGAGCAATATTAGCAAAAATGTTTATGAATAACAAGTGATCTTGGAACCCTGAAACACAAATATGTTTAAGGCATTCTCATATATTACAAATAGTTTTAGTTTGATCAAAATACATTCAAAATTGAAGTTGCTAATGTGATGGACAAGAATTTTAATACAAAGTAACAGTGACCTTGACACCCTAAAACATGAACTTGTTCAAGCATTCTCATATTGACTAATACAGGAAGTGTGATCAGATCATAATGTGTTCTGAAATGAAGTCGCTAGAGTTATGACACATGTGTACAAACATATCTCTATATCCTCTCCACAACCATCTTGTGAAGGAGTTAATATTTTTGTATAAAATGTGAGCCATAACACCGTTATACTCACAGACTTGGACCTTGAGCGTGATCGTTTGTTTTTGTGTTTTTTGGACTTCTTCTTTTTGGAGTGTTGATGGTAGCATGTTTCCTCCAGAACAACAAGGAACTCTTTGTACAATCGCATCCTATCTGCCTCCAGGGTAATGGCATCATAGGCTGACTCCTTCTCAATGCGTCCTCGTACCTACACAATGCATGCAGGGGAAAGTCAACAGCTAATATTGGAGGGGAGTCAGATTTTTTTTCTAAACCCTTTCCAACTCTCACATGGGAGAGCTAGAAAATAAGGGTGGCCAACTTAGTCTGAGACTAGTGAAACATCCAGCTGGACTAGTAGTTCTAAAAACAGCTAGCCTAATTGACTAAATTTAATATTTATATATACCAATGACAAACAACATTGGGTAAGTGGAATTTGTACAAGGATTAGAATACTCGGAAACTACTAACCTGAATGACTAACAGTTTGGAAAACTAAGTTCTAGCCCTGCAAGGGTATATTTCCATAAATTCTTGACCCTTTTAATCTAAAAAAAATCTGAATTACCAAAACTTAGCTTGCGCTTATATGGATACTTCTTCTAGACCTAATAATTATAGATATTTTGCGATTTAAAACAAAATAGAGAATAAATTTGATATCTCACCTCCTCCCAGCGATTTTCAACTTCAATCGGTGGGTTCAAATTCTTCAACATGTTCTTGAAATTTCCTTCCAATTTTCGCAACTGCAGGAGATAATATAAATTATGAGGAGACACAGTAATTATATCATACTATACAATTATACATTTTCCTATGTTTATCCCCTTTTTCTCCCACAATCCACAAAAACATCCTTTTTTTTGCCTGGGAAAAGATAAACATGTCTTTACCGACTGCTACATTTACCTAGGAAAAAATAGGTCAAATTTCCTTTTGTTTTAAAAATGTCACCATTGCATCATCACTTGATACTGCAAGACCAGGGAAGTATCAACAATTGTGTCACACGTTCCACAGGCACATGATAAAAACAGTAGGAAAGTGTGGAAGAAAAATAATCAATCATTCCTGTGTGATGAAGATTGTGAAATCCCCACCTGAGGATAAGATTTTTGAAGTTAAGCACAAGACTTTTGCAGAAATACAGACATATTCTATTAATGAGTGGTATATTCTATTAAGCACAACTTTAAACATTTTAAGTGTGTGCATAAAGTGAATATTTCTTGAATATAAAATATATATATTTTTATGCTTGTCATATTATTCTGTGATTCATATTTTCGCAATCATGTATTTGCCCACGAAATTACGAAAATATCATCCCAATGGTAATCATTTATTGTGTATGAGGCATGTGGATATTGCCACTCTGCTGATCATTGCTATATTTTAAGTGATACCCATCAGACAATATGATTTACCTTCCTGGCCTCCTCCTTCAACCTTTCCCGTTCCCTCGCTTCAGCCTTTTCTATCAACTGAGAAAAACAGAACCAGCATCAGAGAAGTGTAACGGTTAAAATTACAAATTCAAACATATTTTGCAAAATTTTACAAATGAAAGTTTTTCAAATCTAACATCATCAAGTTTGAAAGATGTTAAATAAATGATGTTCAATTACATGACTTAATTATTTTTCACCAATTTTAATTCAATATGAGTAAATCAAGCAAGTAAGAAGTATTACGTAATGTTTTGGGCCATACTGCAGTCTAAGATTTGGTCAGTTATCCATATTTAGATGAATTTCCAAAGACCAAAATGAATAAGAGGTACAAATTGAATTTTTCGATGACTGCCATATGGTCCAAGTTATCATATCTGAATGTTAATATCAAAATAAAGAGTATTTTGGAATGTTAAAACAATAAACCTGTACTCAATCTTTCAAATCTACTATCTTATAATTATGTGAAACAAAATATAAGTATGTGTAATGCAGTTGAGAATCATCAGTAATTTTTCTTTTAAACATGTTAAATGACCTTTAAATGGTCGTGATAACCTTTTTACCATTTAGTTGACGTGGTCTGTAAAGATAGGCCATGAATACTGTTATGTCATCAGAGATACAAGGGAGATAACACAAAAATATCACATTATATTCTGAAAATAGTAAAGTCATATTTACAATGATATCTTCATGCAAAGTAAAGAAGACCTTTCATGATAAATGATTTTGTGTCAATAAAGTATTGATATTTCCTCAGTCTACCTACACTATTGTAAGTTAACTTGATATTTCCTGTGTCCAATCCCATAGACCGTTTATCCATGATAATGGCTGAAGCAAAATCCTCGTATGACGTTGATACCTCCACCAAAAATCCCCGGTCACGCAATATTTCTTTGACAACCTTCTTCTCATCGTGGAATCTGGCTTTGAGATCTTCAACATAGAACTTGAAAAGATCCAGAGGTGTAGATCCTGGTTGTCCAAGCATGTTGGTAAAACGGACATCCTGGCTGATGACTGGGTACAGGTCCATCCAAAGAGACATGGAGTTTAGTTTGGCTTGTTCATGGAGTTCGTCCAACAAGACCTGAAAACTCATCAAAAACATTAATATTATCATTTTCTATTTTGTCTTTAGTTCATACAAGTTTTATTTTGTTTAAATCTGTAATTGGCTCTTTTCAATCAAAATTTACAACGATTCAACAAGACCTTACCAGAAATCCTTCCCTGTTTTTGCGTTGCTGGCGTTTAACCCGTCGCCTTTCTCTCTCCTTTTCGTCGTCAAATTCCTGCTCCAACATGCGGATGTGGTCCTCAAAACACACCAGGGCATCCTCCTTGTCCATGTCTGTTGACAAATAGTTAGTTTCACTTATGATCATAGAATAAATGGTCTGTATTTGTACATAAATGACAAGACAATATCCAACGTAAGGTTAAAAAGCTTAATACATGTTTCAGTTTGTTCCCCTTTTCATTTGATACAAGATCATATGGCATAATGTTAACTACTAAAATTACCTCCAGTTTTTAAAAAGTTTTATCTGACAATATTCTGTTTAGCTGCAGAAAATATCAATTTAAATACTGAATTCTCATTTAAGTATTCCAAAAACTATACCATTTTATTGTTTGTGTGCAATCCACACAAAACATCTCATTAGGCCAAAAAAATATATGATTACTTGGTTCTCAGGCCCGCGCGCATTTCATTTTAGGGCACCGCATTGCCGATTTTAATGTGAAAGTAATAAAAAAAAAATGTGAATGCGCCAGCCGCCGTCTTTAAAAAAATCCGGAAAATTGGTCTGCATGTCGTTTTTACTCGTTAGTCACCCAAGTCCCGAAAATGTTTGAATAAAGATAAGGATTGATATACAGGCAAGCGTTAAAATGATTATGTCTTATTAGTCTTGTGTACAAATGGCGCTCATTTCGGTACAAATAAGGAATGGGGGGTTCGTGGTTCCTGTCTGGGACATCGTGAGGGGATTTTCGGAGGCTTGCTCTATGACGGGTCTCTACACAACTATAAAAAGACAAGGTAATGCCAACAATGAACGTTTTACAAACTACACAATAAAACAAAAATCACTCTCGTCTCGTTTTTGCCATGTAAAATGAAAAAAATGAAAAAAAAACTGCCGCATCTCTTTTGAAAAAAATTGGCCTGAGAACAAAGTAATTAATTTTATTTGGCCTAAGCTGTTTTTCAGAAATATACCATGTACCAGGAAATGTTTGCTGCATTTTTATTTTCACTTTTTTTTGGCCGATGTAATGAGGGCAAACTTATCATTACAGCAAACATTCGTAAACTGCATACTATGCATAGCAGTCAAATGTCAAGTGCCAAACTAACACTGGGGAATATGATTTTCCTAACGAAGGGCAAAAGTTTGGCTGGGTGACAATTTCCTGGTATACAGGAAGTAAAACTAGGCTTATTTCCACAGGTATACATACTGTGTAGGTCTGGGTCCTCTGTGAAGCGTGGGTTGTCCAGTAACATCTGTTGGGCCTCTGACCAGGTTGTACAGTAAGTAAGACTGGGCATACTGTCCAGGATCTCAGCAAACACCTTCGTGTTACGCTTGCGTAGTGCCTTCGATTCTTCCTGTAATTCAATTATAGCTTTATTTTCCAACAAATTATGGAGGAGATATTCTCAAAGATTATATTTTAATCAAATTTACTAAGTTTGAAATGATGAAGATATTCTCAAACAAAGATTTTATCTTTTATCAAATTTACTTAATTTGAAATGAAGATAATTGTCTAAAGTTATTCCTTCTATTATGACTTTGTACCTTTTCTTTCTTAGCCAACATATGAGTTACATCATCAAACAGCTCCCGGCGGTCACGGTCATGTACTACCTTCCAAACCTCCTCCCCTCCAAACATGTCATCTGCCTTCCTGTGGAGTACAGAAACAGCACCTCAGGGTTCACATAAAGTCATTTCAGTAGTCAACAAAAAGAAAAGTCACTGCAGTATTCACAGAGAAAGCACTTCAGCAGATACACACAGGATCACTGCAGTATTCAGAGAAAGCTCTGAAGTAGTCTCATTCAAAAGTGATTTTGGTATTCACCACAAGAGAAGTCATCTTATTATTCTCCCTAAAGGAAAATCATCATGGTATACACAAGTCACCTAATTATTCAACTAGAAAAAGGTCAAAACAGTATACACAAGGAAAACATTTCAGCAGTATTCACACAAACAAAAGCCATTTCAATCTTCACATGAAGAGAAGTCAACACAGAGTATTGGCATATATCATCACTTCAATCGTATACATGTCTAAGATAAAGGACATGAGGATCAATTTAATTTGTTGTTATTTTTGGCAAAACTAAAGAAGTGTGGTTAACTCTTGTAAAGGTAAAACAGAAGTGTATTGTGGATGTACCTAAGGCTACAGCAGACACATAAATCATCAAAATCATCGTTTACCTCTATGAAAGCCTTACATGCTTACCAATACTTTATGCCAGAGTTCATTTTATCACTGTGCAATAAAAATTGTTCCAAGTCTTCCTTGGCTTGTTTAGCTCGTAATCGCTGCTCTTCCTGGAATGACGCAAAATAAATCAAATTAACAAACACAAAGTATAAATTTGTTTTTGAAAAGTTGTCTTTTGAATATTTCCCATTTTGGGCTAACAATTCTTGATTGCATTGTCCATTTTACCATTATACAGCTTACTTTTACATGGTATTTCAACTGTGATGGACAGAATTAACATGGAGTGTAAAAGAATTTCACCATAAAAAGGTGAATATTATGCAGAGAAAAAATACACACAGCATCAAGTAACCTTAACCAACTATTCAAGGAATTTTTCGAAGTTACATCTAAGATAATGATATAATGACATCACTTGATAGAGACCTTTTCTTCCTTGACTCTCTGTGTTTTGTACTCGTTGAAGGCCTGTTTGCGCTCGTTGAGTTGCTTGAGGGCACCATAACGAGGGTCATTGACGATAACCTTCATGGCCTGCTCCCACGAGGCAGTAGACGACACAGACTGTAATTACAGAAACTTATAGAATCAACACACAAATCAATGCATCACCTTATGATAATCTGCCTTTCCTCAAAAACCAAAAAATTTAAATGAACATTAAAACTTTTTTCTGAGTACGGTAAATGCAAAATGTATCATGGATGAGGAATACTGTAGACATAAAGTCAATGATTATTATTTTTGCAGGACAAGAATATAATCAATCAAACAAATACATTTTTTAATATTTTTCTAAGGGTTCCCCACCTTTTCCCTCAGCAATGCCTTGAATGCCTCCATGGCTTCCTTTCTGCTCTTAAACACCATTGGAACCACTTCCTTTTTGGGTGGTTTTTCATCCTCACTCTCATCTTCACTGTCCACCTTGTCTACTTTCTCTTGAGGTGCCACTACAGTGGCTGCACCAGAGGGAGGAGGAAGCTCTATAGACGCCAGTGTAGCTTCCATGGCAGCTTGAATAGCTGAGGAGGGCTTGGAGGGCTGTGCAGGTAGAGTTATCCCTGCTGGTGGAACAGCTGTGACAGGCGGGGTGGCTGTCCTGGAGGTGTCACCCATTACTTTTTTTCTATGGATAGAGGATACAACAGATTATACAAAGAGGTGTCTTCTTGTGAAGGAAATTGAACAACTCGGAACATTCAAATGGGCCGACTATTTCTCTGAATAATTATGTCAACATAAGTGAGTTTGTGTGACAGAACACTAATGGTTTCTAGAAGGCTTCTGTCATACTGTTCTTTGTTCTATTTTACATACAAGCAGGTAACTTAATGTAGACACTTAATGCTTTCACAAAGACTTGTTCAAACATTAACAAAATCTATCCATTTAAGACCCTGTATTGTGGTCTGGAAGAAGTTGCCCTGAATGCTGGCAGGCAAACTTACAAAAAATGCTGTTAAACCCGCTTGATGTCATTACCAATGGGGACTGGTATGAAAAATCAACAAAGGAGTTTCTAGTAAACCAAATAGTTCTTCAGAATAAAAATAAAAATATACTTACTTTGCTTCACCTTTAACAATTTCTGAAGAAAAACATCAAATACTTCACAATAACAATATGTATAAACACATAATCAAGTGAAAGGAGTGAAATAGTATACACCTGCGCCATGCCGAACTGATCTACTTAAAATTCTTCTGAAGTGTTTTTGTTTTAAACTATATGAAAATATGGCAATGTTACAAGAAGAATCATGCTATGTAATACATTTGTATGTTTTGTAAACAATTAGAAAAATCCTCGTTTATAAGAACCAGCAGGCTTTCCATTATTTGATTTATTTAACAGCCATTTTGTGAGTATTCTTTCCACTAGAGCAACCACTGACCTTCAAGTTCCTCTAGGTCCTTTGGCTTTGTCCACTTGGACTCCTTAGTGAGGGCATTGTGGTAGTACACCTTCCCTGTGTCTGACTTGTACTCCTTCCAGGGACACTGTGACAGTTGTAACTGTCAAATTAAATGTAAGGGTTAAAATATTGAAAAAGTCTGAAATCAGTGCGACATAACTTTGAAGGCTACTCACAAGATCAACCTTATTTACCAGAGGATTCACAATCATTCATATCTATAATCATCAGTATTGAAGGGTTTTAATCACATTAAGATAAAGAATTATGATCTAAAGAGCCTTACTATTAAACAGAGAATTAAAATATCAACCCTTCCACCACTGTATACCAAAATGGACTCATCCATATCAATGCATGGTAGTCTACTGAAGTTACATAGGGGTGAAAGGTTAACAAGCAAGAATAACAAATAAATATTACATATTATTTAACAATATGATGAATGTTTCACAAATGTTTTAATTTAAAGCTCAGATTATTACCTCTGCCTTGGTTTTTATGTCGTCTGGCTTCTCCCAGCTCGACTGTTTGGTGATATTGTTGTAGTAGTAAGTCCTGCCATCGGGTGCCTTGTGCTCAGTCCACAACGGCTTCTGTAACCAATGTAAACATACACAGATTCACATTTACCATACCAGTAACACTTTCTATATTATGTTCAAGAAAACTAACACTGTGATTAATAAACTATTTTTTTCCCCATTTGTTTTTGTTAATCTTTTAAATCTTTCAATTACAATCTGATGTGAACAACTTAATGACAAATAATATTTTGAAGTCAATGTTTAAGCTACAAATTAAACTAACCATATTTTGTTCCACCTTCATTTTCTAGCATTTTGTGTGAAATTTGTAACCTAGTAAGATATACATATATCCAAACATTTCTTTATCAGATACTGTACTGTTATATTGATTACAATAGTTACATTACAGGACTTGAAAACAAAGGCAGACTGATTGTCTGTGACTAGTGGCTCTCCAAACTACTCCTCCCACTGACTAGTGGCTCTCCAAACTACTCACCCCACTGACTAGTCAAGTTTTTATATTACTTACCATGTTGAATAATACTGGGTTAGTGCATATGGACTAATAAAGTTGAAAACTACTAGCCCAACAGACTACTGGCTTTCAAATTGAATTTCTAGCCCTAAATTACATTGGTTTTATTTATCATTTAAATTTATGATTGTTGAGTAATAATACCTCATTTGAAAATAAACTTTGTAATACAAATGTGTTGCAATATCCAGTTAAATGTATCAATATATTACCAGATCTGTTTTCTTATCTTAATTCTACTAGCAATCTTTACCTTATCTGGTTTGCCATCAACAAGTATTGGGGAATTAGAAGCAGAACCGGAGTGAGCCAGGTTGGAAATTTGAGGGTTTGGTCCTGCAAAGAGTCAAATAAAATCAACTGTAAGAAATCATTATAACTATGAATGAGAACAAGTTAAGACAATAGTTACTGTATAGTTATCTTTCATGGAAGTAAAAATCAGGTAATATATATCCAGGAGTAAAACATATTTTATTAGTATGCTTGTTTGATGCTAAGGACAACCAGGAAAATATCATTTTCATGTGAAATATTATATGGACAAGTGAATTCCTGAAACCTTCTTGTCCCAGATCTCAGGCAATCACTTTAATAATTTTGATACACCTTCTCAGTTATCAGATTGAATATTTGTATACCAGTATACGTAGACAATGGACTTTCTACTAAGATACATTTAATTATAAATATGTATAACAATTAAAGTAGCTCCATACACATATATATTTTATTTGTATCTTAAAATGAAATTTTCTCAAGAGTACCAAGTTAACTGAATAATGTTTATTAAAACATGTGAAATGTAATTCTTGTTCAGATTTTAATGATACAATTCTAACTGGCATTATATGTGACATTCTTAGATTAAAAAGTATTTTATTCAAAAACCAACACAATTAAATACATACAAGGTCAGTTGGACTGAACAACAAACTTACCAGGAGGAAACATGGGGGGCATAGCCCCAGACATCGGAGGAAGACTGGGAGGAAACCTTGGGGGAGGAATATTGCCTGCTGGAGGAAAACCTAGGAAAAATTTACAGTTATTGATAATTTATGAAAACAGCAATTGTCACAAACCTATTAAGTTGAAATTGTCTATAAGTAATCCACTTCTAATAAGACTTAGGTTACATTCACGTATCTCGGTTGAAACGGTACAGGTGGTGCAGAAATATTCCATGATAAACCAACGCACTTGGACCGTTCTATAATATAAGCAGAGCTAAATGCACAGTTTCGGAGAATAAATAACAATGTGCACAGTTTCGGAGAATAAATAACAATGTGCACAGTTTCGGAGAATAAATAACAATTTATCAAGAATATTATGCCCTTCTTTCATGGGTCCACTGAATTACATACATGTAACGTATCTTAAAAACTACATGTGGCTTGAAATTGTTTTAAAAAGAAATAACGCAAACTAGCAATAGTCAGCATTTTAGTTTCGGTCAGGTACGTCTGGACCCCTCAATCTATGAGTGCCAAATTTTCATGAGGTCAGTCTTGGTTCAGATCTGTGCCTGTCGTTTTCGTTACAGGTTCAACCGGATACGCAAATGTAGCCTTACAGGGCTCACCCTGGACCTAAAATATCAGTAGCCAAAAAAGTAGCCATATTTGAATTTCAGTAGCCAATATTTTTTCTAAACAGTGGCCATACTTTCTCGGCCTCCAACCGTTACGGATAGGCCCTCCATTAAAATCATTAAATATTTAATATTTTTTGAAGTGCAATACTATTCAATATGATGATTAAGGAGTACTCTGTTAATTTTTTTTTTTTGTTATACATCATGTATAAATAATTTAATTCATAATGTGATATCTTTTTAATCCTTTCAGATTATATGGCTGTAATTTTAAGAAAATATGATTTAAATTAAAATGCTGAAATTTCCACCAGGACTTTTTTTTTTCAAAAGAGACTTTTTCAGACTTTATCTCATTTCTCGACACAGGAGTTGTGAAAAAATCTAGGATGAAAGTTTAAATTTTAAGATATTTTTCGCCTTTAATTCTGTGCCTTCAATCAAAAAATAAAACTAATAAAATCCAAATAAAAAGTAGTGATGCAATATTGATAATTATTTTTCCGTAATTCATGTTTTATGTAAAAAAATATATATAAATATATTTAAAAAGATCACACATTTCAAATGTAAATGGCAGTAGAACACATTTTAAAGGAAAAGGACGAATTTATAACGGTATTGACCAACCCTTCGAAATAAATCGGGAGCATATCACTTCGCGCAACTTGGCCATTCCCGTGCAGTCGATTGGCACCTATTACAAGCGACCGTCGAAGTAATTCTGAACGGTTTGCTGTTCTAAAAACCGCATAACTGTGACGCTAAATAATTTTTCCGATCACTTGAAATTCTAAAAAGTCTAACCACGAAGGTACACAGTCAGATACGATATAGGGCCTATCGTTTGAAGTGATCAGAAAGGCCCCGAAAATTGCCACTTCGGCATGGTGTTTCAAGGCGATACTTATACTTTCTAATCAAGCATATCGGACGTATTTATGCTTTCTACGGTACTGGAAAAGGTAAATGAATACCATGTACACTAATCTAAATATACTGAACCTATAAATTTGTTGGATGCAGTGTTTGAACGAGTTTATCAGATCGACTAACGGCGCCGTCAAATGTACGTGTGCGAGACCACCTATGTGTGACTCGCTTATCAGACTGTTTTCTCAACGTCAATGGGTCATCCAATTAACTTGACCCCACTGTCCATTATTGTACAAGAATTATAACACATTTTGCCACCTAAAGCTTGATAATTGACTTTACAACTTAGACAAAAGCGTTAATTATAACTCGCTGTCGTACGGCGCGTGCTGATCTGTGACGGCCCTGATTATGTTTACGCAATCAGTGTCAGCCATAATACACACGTGAGCTCGAGTAGACGGATCGTTTTCTGGGACAAAGATACAGAGTTTCCCCATTTAAAAAATTTAGTAGTCAATTTAGTAGCCACATCGAATTTTTAGTAGCCAGTAAAAAATTAAAGTAGCCAATGGCTACTTTGGCTACCGACAGCGTGAGCCCTGCCTTACAATGAATATCTAGCATACAGCAGAAACCTATTTCATTTAGTAACAGCTTAAACTGGTACAAAAAACAAACTATAACCACTTTACAATCAGCTTGTTATATGTTGTGATAACTGCTTTGCTTTACATTTGTTCCCGTTCTCAGACAATATCTACACAGTTGTCAAGTCTATTTTGGACAGAGACTCTTGATATTTCATCCCCCTTTTTTTAATGTTGAAATAATCACTAATTCCTTACAGTTACACCTTGCTTTACGGTCTAAATTCAATAAAGGAGGAAATTTGAAAAATACATACACTAAAGACATCTTCAGTCTTAAGGCAAATTTTTGAACAATCTTTATAATCTACTTACCTCCTGGTGGTATACCAGGTGGCATCATTGGAGGAGGGTTCATCTCTGGTCCCCCCATCGGGGGCGGTATAAATCCTGGTGGCATCTAAATAGTAAGTAGAGAAGTCCATGTCATCAAGCGGTTAACCAAGTATATATACAAGTATATTTACATTTGCGCTGCAACCCAAGATATGAACATTGCCAGCATTTGAGTATGAAAGCGAAAACTCTCGTGACGTAACACGTGGTTTACTTATGACGTCATTGGTTAACCTGTTCAATGAGAGTCTTGTCGCTTCGGATAACATGGAGAAGTCTTTGCATCAAACACTCAAACAATTATGGTTAATTATTGGCGCCAACTTTATTTAAATAGGGCTGTCCCGCCAATGTCGTTTAAAGGACGACGCATTTACAAAACACAGTTAATAAATTAAACAATTGTTCTATAGTAAAAATGTAATTATAAGGATTGAACGACATTTTTAAAAATTTCTTGCTGGTATGAACGCAAATCGATTACATCCATATTAAACATGAAGCCTGTTAGCAATATGGATGTTACCAATTCCATTCGTATACCAGCATGAAGATTACAAAAACGCCGTTCAATCCATCTATATATATACAGCAAACAAATGCAAGATATCAGGTCTCTGATGATATGAGAATATAACATGTAAGACATTGGAGCAACTTTAACAGTTATCAGAAATCTGTTCACTGTGTTCATGAAATATCTTTGGTGTTAACATCAAATAGGGCATCATAATCCTGAGTATACCCCAAATTCCAATGGTGGGGGTAGACATTCTACATTGCAATATATCGTGATATACTCTTGGCATATTGTGACAACCCTACTATATACTAGATTGAACAAATCATTTTAACTGTTTAATGCTAAAAATAATGTGTTTCAATCCAATGTTTTGCTCCAAAATCACTACGCCTTGTCCCCCAGACCATTTCGCCCCGACATTTTTTCAAATAGACAAAATTTTCAGTTCATTTTGCCCCAGGTATGGCACAACCATATCGCTCCAAAAGCTGTTTTGCCTCCTAAAGCTATATCACCCCAAAGTTCTTTATTGACCCCACAGTTAGGTCTTGTCATTTTTTGGGTATCCAGACCTAAGACTTATTGAAATTTTAGCACCAGTTTTTTTTTCTCTACTTGCCTATTTTTCAAAATTCATAATTGGAAAATACCTTTATTCAATATTCATTTGTACAGTTGTCTGTCAACAGAACGAACCCCGATTTTAAATGATCACTTACACCATAGGGAGGCCTCATCATTGGATTGGGCGGTCCGCCTGGTCCAGGCCCTGTATTATTGTTGGCCTAAAAACAAGAAGGAAAGAATAATACTTAGAACCGGTCCTCCTTAAAAGCGTCTTCAACCGACAACAAGCGTCTTCAAGTGACAACAAGCGTCGCCAGACAAAATCTTTTAAAATACCGAATAAAGTAAGCGACATCAGAAGATATGTTGTTAATATGACTATAATACACCTCTGTACCAAATTTCAGCTCGATATTCGATAAAATGACCGAGTTATGATGAATTGAATTTTTACGATCGCGGCGTGGCACATGTGTGTATTCGCATGTAAAGTGAAGAAAGCGTCGCCAGATAATATCGTTACAATTACTCGCTAAAGTAAGCGACATCAGAAGATATTTTATTAGTTAGACTTTTAATGATATACATTCCAAATTTCAGCTCGATATTTGAAAAAAGGACCGAGTTATGATTAATTGATTTTTACGATCGGCGGCGTGGCATAAGTGTGTGATTAGAACTCTACAGATCGTAAATCGTCTTCAGACTATATCTCAAAAATTAATCGATAAAGTAAGCGACATCAGAAGATATGTTGTTAATATGACTATAATACACCTCTGGACCAAATTTCGTGGCACATGTGTGTATTCGCATGTAAAGTGAAGAAAATTTCACATCTTGAATCCCGTCCTGCGGGCACACAAGTGTTGTGAAAGCGTAAAAAAGTTCTTCTTTTAGCGTAATTGTCAGCAGGTAACTAAGTTACAACTTTTGTTGTTTAACAGGACTGTGAGCTTCTGTGCGATTCACGCGAACACGTTTTCGCGTCCCTGGTTTTTTGGCGATTGCTGCGGTTTTAGGTATTGTTAACATACCATTCGTAGATGTTAAAAAGTCTGTTTTCTTCCACACATGCTTTAGAACTTGTCAACTTTGCGCGCTTTATCAAACGTTGACAATTCCCGCCAGTCCCCTAGAAATTTGATGATGTGATTCATCGATTCGCAATTGTTGTTTTTCCAACCTTTTGGAATTGCAGCATTGCGCAATCTCGATTCAATCACCCTGCGCTTAATCGTTGGTAAAATCTTTTCTGACCAATATCTTCCTAAGCGTGTTCCATATGACTCATCAATCTTTTGTGCAATGGTATTGAATTCTTTTATTGAATCACAATTCAATAAACCATCTTCACCAAAGATTGATGACATGATCGGGGCCTTGTCTTTATCAGTCATGCCAATTTTAACTGACAAATGTCTCGAAACGTTTTCCTGTATGTGTCGTGTACAGAAAGTAAGCGTGGCATCGGGGAAGCTGGTTTCTATGGCCTTAACTAAAGCTTTCTCCTCGTCAGACCCTATAACGAGGTCACACAGGTCAAAGTCAAGAATCGTACAACACACGAATACATGTTTCATTAAAAAAAATCAAAACTCAATTCTGAATTCGAGAAATTTAAATTAAAACAAATCACGTTATATACGTATAAGTATTTTTTTTATATTCAGACCACAATGACCTGTCGTGTTGACCTCCGATTAGCATAACTGATAACATGTGGATCGATATTGGTCCAGGGCTGGATTACTGGACGATGTCCTGTTCTTTGGTAAAGGGGGAGCTACGTCTATATCACTAATACATAGTGATGTATTCAAGAAGTTCATGTCAAGTTTCAGGGCCACCATCTTTCTCAAAAAGACCTGAGAAACTCGAAAATTACGCATCCCCCTTCCACTATATTATTCATAATAAAAAAAACACCACATTGTTAACTGTATTCTTAATGGGTTACAGTTAAAATCTAAATTGTTCAATAAATACAATAATGTTATTCTTGACACAGCTGATTAAAGGTGTATCAATGTTTATATAGCAATATATTCTAACTGTCTTCACCTATGTCAGAGACGTATAACACATACACGTCTCTGCCTATGCGAAGCCCTACGTACACAAATGTGGCATGGCGTATAGCTTAATATCTGTACATCGTATGAATTAAATTCACGATAACTCAATCATCTTTCAACAAAACAAATTAAAATTAGGTATATAGTTGTTTCATAGTCATAAGAATAACATATCTCATGATGTCGCTTACTTTATCAATTGTTTTCAGAGGTAAAGTCTGAAGACGCTTCTTGATCTGTACAGTTTTATTAACACACGTGTGCCAAGCCGACGATAGTAAAATAATAAATTCACGATAACTCGGTAATTTATTCAAATTTGGTATAAAGGTGTATCATAGTTATATGAATAACATATCTTCTGATGTCGCTTACTTAATCGATTAATTTTAGAGATATGTTCTGAAGATGCTTCTTCATGTGTTGAGTTCTATTCACACACGTGTGCCACACCGCCGATCGCAATAATAAATTAATCATAACTCGGTCCTTTTTTCAAATATCGAGCTGAAATTTGGAATATATATCAATAAA